>NC_050572.1:12190033-12230033 GCF_013265735.2 Oncorhynchus mykiss
AGATTTAACCCCTTATTCAGCCTATCATCACCGACCTGTAGAAACAGATGGAAGGCATCCTGTCAAACTCTCACTCAATACTGAATTTGTAGATTTGTAGGGTCTGTGTCTGTGTGTATGTGTGTGTGTGTGTGTGTGTGTGTGTGTGTTTGTCTTTCCGTCTGTGACTTCACATACACAAAAAAAACAACAGTTAATGGAATGCTGTTCCTCCACTAATAATATCAAACCAGAAGACCACTGCATACTGCCAATTCCACACAGCCAAAACAAATCAAAACATATCCACTAGGCGTGTCAGTGCATCTTGATCTAATCAGATATTGACACACACTGGAATTCACTGCAAGGTGATTGTTCTATTGATTAGTCCGTGGTCAATGAGGAATTCATGGCAGGGAGCAAACCTTCTCATCCTTCACACACATGATCCCAATTACAAACAGCCTCTCTCTGCCTCTTCCTAATGAATTACAGCAGTCTGCCCTGTGAACAGCCTCGCTCTGCCTCTTCCTAATGAATTACAGCAGTCTGCCCTGTGAATAGCCTCGCTCTGCCTCTTCATAATGAATTACAGCAGTCTGCCCTGTGAACAGCCTCGCTTTGCCTCTTCCTAATGAATTACAGCAGTCTGCCCTGTGAACAGCCTCACTCTGCCTCTTCCTAATGAATTACAGCAGTCTGCCCTGTGAACAGCCTCTCTCTGCCTCTTCCTAATGAATTACAGCAGTCTGCCCCGTGAACAGCCTCGCTCTGCCTCTTCCTAATGAATTACAGCAGTCTGCCCTGTGAACAGCCTCTCTCTGCCTCTTCCTAATGAATTACAGCAGTCTGCCCTGTGAACAGCCTCGCTCTGCCTGTTCCTAATGAATTACAGCAGTCTGCCCTGTGAACAGCCTCGCTCTGCCTGTTCCTAATGAATTACAGCAGTCTGCCCTGTGAACAGCCTCGCTCTGCCTCTTCCTAATGAATTACAGCAGTCTGCCCTGTGAACAGCCTCGCTCTGCCTGTTCCTACTGAATTACAGCAGTCTGCCCTGTGAACAGCCTCGCTCTGCCTGTTCCTACTGAATTACAGCAGTCTGCCTTGTGAAAAGCCTCGCTCTGCCTCTTCCTAATGAATTACAGCAGTCTGCCCTGTGAACAGCCTCTCTCTGCCTCTTCCTAATGAATTACAGCAGTCTGCCCTGTGAACAGCCTCGCTCTGCCTGTTCCTAATGAATTACAGCAGTCTGCCCTGTGAACAGCCTCTCTCTGCCTCTTCCTAATGAATTACAGCAGTCTGCCCTGTGAACAGCCTCGCTCTGCCTCTTCCTAAGGAATTACAGCAGTCTGCCCTGTGAACAGCCTCGCTCTGCCTCTTCCTAATGAATTACAGCAGTCTGCCCTGTGAACAGCCTCGCTCTGCCTCTTCCTAATGAATTACAGCAGTCTTCCCTGTGAACAGCCTCGCTCTGCCTGTTCCTAATGAATTACAGCAGTCTGCCCTGTGAACAGCCTCGCTCTGCCTCTTCCTAATGAATTACAGCAGTCTGCCCTGTGAACAGCCTCTCTCTGCCTCTTCCTAATGAATTACAGCAGTCTGCCCTGTGAACAGCCTCGCTCTGCCTGTTCCTAATGAATTACAGCAGTCTGCCTTGTGAAAAGCCTCGCTCTGCCTCTTCCTAATGAATTACAGCAGTCTGCCCTGTGAACAGCCTCACTCTGCCTCTTCCAAATGAATTACAGCAGTCTGCCCTGTGAACAGCCTCGCTCTGCCTCTTCCTAATGAATTACACACAAACAAGCTCACACACGATCACACATGCTCACATACACACAGAGACACACATACACAGACACGCACACAGACACGCACACAGACACGCACACGCACACAGACAGACAGACAGACAGACAGACAGACAGACACAGGGTCCAGTCCGTTCTCATCTGGAGCCTCTCTCTGCCCACAGATGTTCTCTCTCATGGTGATCTAGGGGATTTGGGGGAGAGTTTTTAAGGGCTGGGCGGATGGCGCTCCCCAAAGCCCTTGAGATTTTAGCAGTGGATTCTGACAGGGTATTTTCCCCACCTGCTGAACTCTATAAAGATGCTGAGTTGGCAGCTGAGCTGGATGTTTAGAAAGGGAGTGTGTGGATGAAGGGGAAGAGGAGGTGTGGATGAAGGGGAGGTGGGAGTGTGTGGATGAAGGGGAAGAGGGAGTGTGTGGATGAAGGGTAAGAGGGAGTGTGTGGATGAAGGGGAAGAGGGAGTGTGTGGATGAAGGGGAAGAGGGAGTGTGTGGATGAAGGGGAAGAGGGAGTGTGTGGATGAAGGGAAAGAGGGAGCGTGTTGATGAAGGGGAAGAGGAAGTGTGTGGATGAAGTGGAAGAGGGAGTGTGTGGATGAAGGGGAAGAGGAAGTGTATTGATGAAGGGGAAGAGGGAGTGTGTGGATGAATGGGAAGAGGATGAGGTAGAGGACCATCTGTGATCCAAAACTGACACATCTAAAACTTCCTGCTGATCTGTTGCTTTACACAGGGATACTCATGGCAACACTAGCTCTGTCCCTTGATGAAGTCAAGTGTCCTCATGGCAACACTGGCTCTGTCCCTTGATGAAGTCAAGTGTCCTCATGGCAACGTTGGCTCTGTCCCTTGATGACGTCAAGTGTCCTCATGGCAACACTGGCTCTGTCCCTTTACAACGTCAAGTGTCCTCATGGCAACACTGGCTCTGTCCCTTGATGACGTCAAGTGTCCTCATGGTAACACTGGCTCTGTCCCTTGATGACGTCAAGTGTCCTCATGGCAACGCTGGCTCTGTCCCTTTACAACGTCAAGTGTCCTCATGGCAACGCTGGCTCTGTCCCTTGATGACATCAAGTGTCCTCATGGTAACACTGGCTCTGTCCCTTGATGACGTCAAGTGTCCTCATGGCAACACTGGCTCTGTCCCTTGATGACGTCAAGTGTCCTCATGGTAACACTGGCTCTGTCCCTTGATGACGTCAAGTGTCCTCATGGTAACACTGGCTCTGTCCCTTGATGACGTCAAGTGTCCTCATGGCAACACTGGCTCTGTCCCTTGATGAAGTCAAGTGTCCTCATGGCAACGCTGGCTCTGTCCCTTGATGAAGTCAAGTGTTCTCATGGTAACACTGGCTCTGTCCCTTGATGAAGTCAAGTGTCCTCATGGCAACACTGGCTCTGTCCCTTTACAACGTCAAGTGTCCTCATGGCAACACTGGCTCTGTCCCTTGATGACGTCAAGTGTCCTCATGGCAACACTGGCTCTGTCCCTTGATGACGTCAAGTGTCCTCATGGCAACACTGGCTCTGTCCCTTGATGAAGTCAAGTGTCCTCATGGCAACGCTGGCTCTGTCCCTTGATGAAGTCAAGTGTCCTCATGGCAACACTGGCTCTGTCCCTTTACGACATCAAGTGTCCTCATGGCAACGCTGGCTCTGTCCCTTGATGAAGTCAAGTGTCCTCATGGTAACACTGGCTCTGTCCCTTGATGAAGTCAAGTGTCCTCATGGCAACACTGGCTCTGTCCCTTTACGACATCAAGTGTCCTCATGGCAACACTGGCTCTGTCCCTTGATGAAGTCAAGTGCCCTCATGGCAACACTGGCTCTGTCCCTTGATGAAGTCAAGTGCCCTCATGGCAACACTGGCTCTGTCCCTTGATGAAGTCAAGTGTCCTCATGGTAACACTGGCTCTGTCCCTTGATGACGTCAAGTGTCCTCATGGCAACACTGGCTCTGTCCCTTTACGACATCAAGTGTCCTCATGGCAACACTGTCTCTGTCCCTTGATGAAGTCAAGTGTCCTCATGGCAACACTGGCTCTGTCCCTTGATGAAGTCAAGTGTCCTCATGGTAACACTGGCTCTGTTCCTTGATGACGTCAAGTGTCCTCATGGCAACGCTGGCTCTGTCCCTTGATGACGTCAAGTGTCCTCATGGCAACGCTGGCTCGGTTCCTTGATGAAGTCAAGTGTCCTCATGGCAACACTGGCTCTGTCCCTTGATGACGTCAAGTGTCCTCATGGCAACGCTGGCTCGGTTCCTTGATGAAGTCAAGTGTTCTCATGGCAACGCTGGCTCGGTCCCTTGATGAAGTCAAGTGTCCTCATGGCAACGCTGGCTCTGTCCCTTGATGAAGTCAAGTGTCCTCATGGCAACACTGGTTCTGTCCCTTGATGACGTCAAGTGTCCTCATGGCAACGCTGGCTCGGTCCCTTGATGAAGTCAAGTGTCCTCATGGCAACGCTGGCTCGGTCCCTTGATGAAGTCAAGTGTCCTCATGGCAACGCTGGCTCGGTCCCTTGATGAAGTCAAGTGTCCTCATGGCAACGCTGGCTCGGTCCCTTGATGAAGTCAAGTGTCCTCATGGCAACACTGGCTCTGTCCCTTTACAACGTCAAGTGTCCTCATGGCAACGCTGGCTCTGTCCCTTGATCACGTCAAGTGTCCTCATGGCAACACTGGCTCTGTCCCTTGATGACGTCAAGTGTCCTCATGGTAACACTGGCTCTGTCCCTTGATGACGTCAAGTGTCCTCATGGCAACGCTGGCTCTGTCCCTTTACAACGTCAAGTGTCCTCATGGCAACGCTGGCTCTGTCCCTTGATGACATCAAGTGTCCTCATGGTAACACTGGCTCTGTCCCTTGATGACGTCAAGTGTCCTCATGGCAACACTGGCTCTGTCCCTTGATGACGTCAAGTGTCCTCATGGTAACACTGGCTCTGTCCCTTGATGACGTCAAGTGTCCTCATGGTAACGCTGGCTCTGTCCCTTGATGACGTCAAGTGTCCTCATGGCAACACTGGCTCTGTCCCTTGATGAAGTCAAGTGTCCTCATGGCAACGCTGGCTCTGTCCCTTGATGAAGTCAAGTGTCCTCATGGTAACACTGGCTCTGTCCCTTGATGAAGTCAAGTGTCCTCATGGCAACACTGGCTCTGTCCCTTTACAACGTCAAGTGTCCTCTTGGCAACACTGGCTCTGTCCCTTGATGAAGTCAAGTGTCCTCATGGCAACACTGGCTCTGTCCCTTGATGACGTCAAGTGTCCTCATGACAACGCTGGCTCTGTCCCTTGATGAAGTCAAGTGTCCTCATGGTAACACTGGCTCTGTCCCTTGATGACGTCAAGTGTCCTCATGGCAACGCTGGCTCTGTCCCTTGATGAAGTCAAGTGTCCTCATGGCAACACTGGCTCTGTCCCTTGATGACGTCAAGTGTCCTCATGGCAACGCTGGCTCGGTTCCTTGATGAAGTCAAGTGTTCTCATGGCAACGCTGGCTCGGTCCCTTGATGAAGTCAAGTGTCCTCATGGCAACGCTGGCTCTGTCCCTTGATGAAGTCAAGTGTCCTCATGGCAACACTGGCTCTGTTCCTTAATGACGTCAAGTGTCCTCATGGCAACGCTGGCTCGGTCCCTTGATGAAGTCAAGTGTCCTCATGGCAACGCTGGCTCGGTCCCTTGATGAAGTCAAGTGTCCTCATGGCAACGCTGGCTCGGTCCCTTGATGAAGTCAAGTGTCCTCATGGCAACGCTGGCTCGGTCCCTTGATGAAGTCAAGTGTCCTCATGGCAACACTGGCTCGGTCCCTTGATGAAATCAAGTGTCCTCATGGCAACGCTGGCTCTGTCCCTTGATGAAGTCAAGTGTCCTCATGGTAACACTGGCTCTGTCCCTTGATGAAGTCAAGTGTCCTCATGGCAACACTGGCTCTGTCCCTTTACAACGTCAAGTGTCCTCATGGCAACACTGGCTCTGTCCCTTGATGACGTCAAGTGTCCTCATGGCAACACTGGCTCTGTCCCTTGATGACGTCAAGTGTCCTCATGGCAACACTGGCTCTGTCCCTTGATGAAGTCAAGTGTCCTCATGGCAACGCTGGCTCTGTCCCTTGATGAAGTCAAGTGTCCTCATGGCAACACTGGCTCTGTCCCTTTACGACATCAAGTGTCCTCATGGCAACGCTGGCTCTGTCCCTTGATGAAGTCAAGTGTCCTCATGGTAACACTGGCTCTGTCCCTTGATGAAGTCAAGTGTCCTCATGGCAACACTGGCTCTGTCCCTTTACGACATCAAGTGTCCTCATGGCAACACTGGCTCTGTCCCTTTACGACATCAAGTGTCCTCATGGCAACACTGTCTCTGTCCCTTGATGAAGTCAAGTGTCCTCATGGCAACACTGGCTCTGTCCCTTGATGAAGTCAAGTGTCCTCATGGCAACGCTGGCTCTGTCCCTTGATGAAGTCAAGTGTCCTCATGGTAACACTGGCTCTGTCCCTTGATGAAGTCAAGTGTCCTCATGGCAACACTGGCTCTGTCCCTTTACAACGTCAAGTGTCCTCATGGCAACACTGGCTCTGTCCCTTGATGACGTCAAGTGTCCTCATGGCAACACTGGCTCTGTCCCTTGATGACGTCAAGTGTCCTCATGGCAACACTGGCTCTGTCCCTTGATGAAGTCAAGTGTCCTCATGGCAACGCTGGCTCTGTCCCTTGATGAAGTCAAGTGTCCTCATGGCAACACTGGCTCTGTCCCTTTACGACATCAAGTGTCCTCATGGCAACGCTGGCTCTGTCCCTTGATGAAGTCAAGTGTCCTCATGGTAACACTGGCTCTGTCCCTTGATGAAGTCAAGTGTCCTCATGGCAACACTGGCTCTGTCCCTTTACGACATCAAGTGTCCTCATGGCAACACTGGCTCTGTCCCTTTACGACATCAAGTGTCCTCATGGCAACACTGTCTCTGTCCCTTGATGAAGTCAAGTGTCCTCATGGCAACACTGGCTCTGTCCCTTGATGAAGTCAAGTGTCCTCATGGTAACACTGGCTCTCTCCCTTGATGACGTCAAGTGTCCTCATGGCAACGCTGGCTCTGTCCCTTGATGACGTCAAGTGTCCTCATGGCAACGCTGGCTCGGTTCCTTGATGAAGTCAAGTGTTCTCATGGCAACGCTGGCTCGGTCCCTTGATGACGTCAAGTGTCCTCATGGCAACGCTGGCTCGGTTCCTTGATGAAGTCAAGTGTTCTCATGGCAACGCTGGCTCGGTCCCTTGATGAAGTCAAGTGTCCTCATGGCAACGTTGGCTCTGTCCCTTGATGAAGTCAAGTGTCCTCATGGCAACACTGGCTCTGTCCCTTGATGACGTTCAGTGTCCTCATGGCAACGCTGGCTCGGTCCCTTGATGAAGTCAAGTGTCCTCATGGCAACGCTGGCTCGGTCCCTTGATGAAGTCAAGTGTCCTCATGGCAACGCTGGCTCGGTCCCTTGATGAAGTCAAGTGTCCTCATGGCAACGCTGGCTCGGTCCCTTGATGAAGTCAAGTGTCCTCATGGCAACACTGGCTCGGTCCCTTGATGAAGTCAAGTGTCCTCATGGCAACGCTGGCTCTGTCCCTTTAAGACGTGAAGTGTCCTCATGGCAACGAACACTTGTGTTAAAGCTGTGTTTAGACAGAGTACTAAACACATCTACATTTGGCTTTGATTGGGCGAGGGCAACACACACGCACGCCCACACCCACACGCACACGCAGTGAAACAGAGATGTTAAGATAAACCATGTTGCAACATTTCTGTCCAAGGGAATATTATTGTGTCTATGAATATCTTTGCATGATTTTCACATTACACACAGGTTTAGCACTGCAGTCCTGTTGGCTTTGAAGCTGGAAGCCTGTCTACAAATGTACAACTTTCATATTGGCAAAGGTCCTCAGATACACATGCTTTATATTCACTAATTGGAAAGACTCTGAATCTGCTATATTTACATAATTGTTTGTGATAGCCGATCGTATTTGAAGAGTACGTTGGGTTTCAGAAAGGTAAGGAGATTTGGGGGAACGTTCCCAGTAGAAGCTGAATCGATATGTGTTAGCACAGCCTTGTGCACACAAGTCTACCTTCCCCTGACCATGTGTCTATTTGCATACCGTTTTTCATTTGATTTTCTTTACGATTCTTTTTGTTATGATTCCTAAGCACCAGGCACGACATGGGGGCAAACATTTCTGTCATTATGTAATGCTAACAGACTTGTAGTGGGTTGCTCCAGGGGCGGTGGCTAAAATATACAGCGTGATATTTCTTTACAGCTATTATGACTAAATGTACCAGCTGGTAAAATTTGGTAGAAAATAGTTGGTAGTAATAGTAGTTAGTAATAGTTGGTAGTAATAGTAGTAGTAATAGTAGTAGTAATAGTTGATAGTAACAGTTGGTAGTAATAGTAGTAGTAATAGTTGGTAGTAATAGTAGTAGTAATAGTTGGTAGTAACAGTTGGTAGTAATAGTTGGTAGTAACAGTTGGTAGTAATATTTGGTAGTAATAGTAGTAGTAACAGTTGGTAGTAATATTTGGTAGTAATAGTAGTAGTAACAGTTGGTAGTAATAGTAGTAGTAATAGTTGGTAGTAACAGTTGGTAGTAATATTTGGTAGTAATAGTTGGTAGTAATAGTTGGTAGTAAGAGTTGGTAGTAATAGTTGGTAGTAATATTTGGTAGTAATAGTTGGTAGTAATAGTAGTAGTAATAGTTGGTAGTAATAGTAGTAGTTATAGTAGTAGTAATAGTTGGTAGTAATAGTTGGTAGTAATAGTTGGTAGTAATAGTTGGTAGTAACAGTTGGTAGTAATAGTAGTAGTAATAGTTGGTAGTAATAGTTGGTAGTAATAGTTGGTAGTAACAGTTGGTAGTAAGAGTTGGTAGTAATAGTTGGTAGTAATAGTAGTAGTAATAGTTGGTAGTAATATTTGGTAGTCATAGTAGTAGTAATAGTTGGTAGTAACAGTTGGTAGTAAGAGTTGGTAGTAATAGTTGGTAGTAATAGTAGTAGTAATAATTGGTAGTAATATTTGGTAGTAATAGTAGTAGTAATAGTTGGTAGTAACAATTGGTAGTAATAGTAGTAGTAATAGTTGGTAGTAATAGTAGTAGTAATAGTTGGTAGTAACAGTTGGTAGTAATAGTAGTAGTAATAGTTGGTAGTAATAGCAGTAGTAATAGTTGGTAGTAATAGCAGTAGTAATAGTAGTAGTAATATTCGGTAGTAATAGCAGTAGTAATAGTTGGTAGTAATAGCAGTAGTAATAGTTGGTAGTAACAGTTGGTAGTAATAGTAGTAGTAATAGTTGGTGTTAATAGCAGTAGTAATAGTTGGTAGTAATAGTTGGTAGTAACAGTTGGTAGTAATAGTAGTAGTAATATTTGGTAGTAATAGTAGTAGTAATAGTTGGTAGTAATAGCAGTAGTAATAGTTGGTAGTAATAGCAGTAGTAATAGTAGTAGTAATATTTGGTAGTAATAGTAGTAGTAATAGTTGGTAGTAATAGCAGTAGTAATAGTAGTAGTAATATTTTGTAGTAATAGTAGTAGTAATATTTGGTAGTAATAGTAGTAGTAATGTTTGGAAGTAATAGTAGATAGTAATGGTAGTAATAGTAGTTAGTTAAAGCAGTTAGTAATAGCAGTAGGTAATAGTTGGTAGTAATAGTAGATAGTAATAGTAGTTAGTAATAGTAGGTAATAATAGTAGTTCGTAATAGTAGTTCGTAATAGTAGTTAGTTAAAGCAGTTAGTAATAGCAGTAGGTAATAGTTGGTAGTAATAGTAGATAGTAATAGTAGTTAGTAATAGTAGGTAATAATAGTAGTTCGTAATAGTAGTTCGTAATAGTAGTTAGTAGTTGTAGGTAGTAATAGTTGGTCGTAATAATTTGTAGTAATAGTTGTTTGTATTAGTAGTTAGTAGTTGTAGGTAGTAATAGTTGCTAGTAATAGTAGTTCGTAATTGTAGTAAGTAATAGTAGTTAGTAGTTGTGGTTCGTAATATTTGGGAGTAATAGTAGTTCGTAATAGTAGTTAGTAATAGTAGTTAGTAATAGTAGTTGGTGATAGTTGGTAGTAATAGTTGGTATTAATAGTAGTTAGTAATAGTAGTAAGTAATAGTAGTTCGTATTAGTAGATAGTAGTTGTAGGTAGTAATAGTTGGTAGTAATAATTTGTAGTAATAGTTGTTTGTATTAGTAGTTAGTAAGAGTTGGTCAGAAGGACTATAGTTGGTAATATAAAGAAAACACATAGAAGTATGCAAAACAGACTGAACATCACATTAAAACAACACAAATAGGTACATCTGGAATTAAAGGATGTAAGACTCTATGCCATGGTGATTATTTCCAAGTGAAGCCTTTGCAAACATCGCCTGACAAAGTCAGGAGGACGAGACCAGAGAATACATGGTACTGTAGTATCAAAAACAGACTTACCATGCACTGTAATATTGAATGTAATCTGAACTGATGTCCCAATGTTTTGACTGATCTGGTCAAAACATTGGGACATCAGATTTAGGCCCATTTGCATAGATCAAAAGTAGGGCACTATATAAGGAATAAGGTCTAAAGTAGTGCACTATATAAGGAATAGGGTGTAAATTAGTGCACTATATAAGGAATAGGGTGTAAAGTAGTGCACTATATAAGGAATAGGTCTAAAGTAGTGCACTATCTAGGGAATAGGGTCTGAAGTAGTGCACTAAATAGGGAATAGGGTCTATAGTAGTGCACTATATAAGGAATAGGGTCTAAAGTAGTGCACTATATAGGTAATAGGGTCTAAAGTAGTGCACTATATAGGTAATAGGGTCTAAAGTAGTGCACTTAATAAGGAATAGGGCCTAAAGTAGTGCACTATATAAGGAATAGTGTCTAAAGTAGTGCACAATATAGGGAATAGGGTCTAAAGTAGTACACTATATAGGGGATAGGGTCTAAAGTAGTGCACTATATAGGGGATAGGGTCTAAAGTAGTGCAGTATATAGGTAATAGGGTCTAAAGTAGTGCACTATATAGGGAATAGGGTCTAAAGTAGTGCACTATATAGGGAATAGGGTCTAAAGTAGTGCACTATATAGGGAATAGGGTCTAAAGTAGTGCACTATATAGGGAATAGGGTCTAAAGTAGTGCACTATATAAGGAATAGGGTGCCATTTGCATTGTGGACAATTTCTGAGACTATAGTTGCCTGTGAATCTCACTGGGTGTCTCTCTGTAAGTCTCTTTACTGGTGAAATCAATTCAAAGCTTCACATTGAACTTGTGACTCTCTCCCCCAGAATTATAAAACAAAAGATCCCTTTCTGAGTCAAAATGCAAGCAGAGATCTACATCGCATATTTAAATAAAAAAACATGACTTAAAAACGTAAGCTTATGCAACATTAACCCAATAAAAGCAGTTATGTAGCAATGTGGTTTGTGCAATAGGCTTTAGGCCCGATTCATGATCATTATTGAATTGCCCTGCCGATGTCGTTCTTCTCAGATCATTTTGAAATGATATTTAAAAAATATAGGTATATGATCACACTGGTAATAGATCATTTGTTGTATTACTTGTGAGGTACAGCTAAGTGAGCATAATATCTTGTTTTACTGAAATGATAGCCTGCATCTGATGGTGAGTCTGAGGTGAGGGAAGGAGCAGCACTGAGGCTGTCTCTCACCCAAACCCACCGTCCCTCTGCTTTCATTCCCTCCGCTGAGAAAAAGGGACACAGTCTTCCAGCTTATGGCGAAACTCAAGTCACACTACATTATTTCTGCCTCATTCACAAACTCATGTTGTTACTCCTGTGACCAGAGAAAGTGATATTGAAAAAGACACAACCATCTAATAATAACAACGCAAGCTTGTCGGAACACTTCGCTATACTCATTCTCATTCATTGAAGCTAGTGACTTACAAATCTTATACAGGTGTTGAACCATATGTTGACAGTACTGAACAACAACTTAAACATGAACTTCTGCAATAAAACAGCATCTCTTTGCTGTATTCGTTGAGTCTCTAGTCATGGTTTTAAACGTTTTGAAATCTCAGAGTCTTATTAACTTTGTTGTGCGTTCCATACTTATTTTTTACAGTATACGGTTTGAGGAAACTGTGTAGACACCGTGATCTGAGCTATCTGATTGGCCAGCGGTAGGCCTTTAGATGCACTTGATTTGCTCTCTGGGTCTGCCGGGGACGCAGCGTTCTACATTCAGACCCATGAACTGGTTTAAAAGGGCAACACTTTGCCTTCCGGGCGCCAGGGCTGCTGAATCAAGTGGATCTACCGTCAACAGCGCGAAACTAGTACAAAATATAGGAACGCAAAAGCCATTGTTGTTGTTTTATTTTACAGAAATGTTTGGTGATCGACTAGGGATGCCTTGGAGATCGATCAGTTGATCACGATCGACCGGTTGGTGACCACTGGACTCGACCAATTATGGATTACTTTCCTCAATGCGTTCCTCCCCCTCCCTACAACACACACACAACACATCATGAATTATGAAATGAAAACGAGACATGTTTAGTATCAACGCATGGTAAAACCATTGCTGCCGCCGACTGCACGGTTTGATTTGAATCAGGTTGGAAGGGACCGCTTTCGCAAGGGTTCCTAATTTGGCTTACACGGTCTGCAGTCAATTTGTATTTCCCTCTGAACACAAAGGACATTAATGAGTCAATAATTTCCACTGTTTACATGAGAAGACCGTTTGATTTGTTGCACACAGGCTGTGGCTGTGGGTCTGCCCAGCCAAACCTGCTTTCCAGTGGAGAGAGAGCTACCTTCCAAGACCTAATTATTGTGTCCTTTAGAGTTGTGATTGTAAAGGCAGTTGTATGAGGGTAAAATCACACCGTGGGCCACAGTGTCTTACTGAAAGACATTGTCTGACATATAGGAGACATGGAATGCATAATGCGAGTTAGCTTTGTGAAGAAAGTGACAAGAGATGGTTCTCAAGGGGCCAAGCTAATCAAACATGGATCATGGAGAAACCGTGCATGTACAGGTTCAGATGTTATACAATGCTGATGGCAAACAAGAAAAAGGGCCGGGGGTAATGTAAAGTATGAGTGTGCTGAATATCTCACCACTCTCCAACATGTATTCATTTTGTCCTGAGATCCCACTGTGGAAACATAGGTCCCGAGCCAGGAGCATTTTGAAAACAGACAACTTCGACGGAATCTTTGAAAAAAAGAATACATACATGTTTAAGTTTTGGACACATGGGTGATATTGACTGAATGGAAAAATGAAGAGCAGACCACTGTATTATTCCCATGCTTGTGGTGGTTGAACTTCTGTGAGGCGCTGAGGGCATTCGTAATAGAAACATAATATTTGCATCCCAAATGGCACCACAGGGTACTGGTCAAAACTAGTGCACTAGTATAGTATATAGGGAATAGGGTCTAAAGTAGTGCACTATATAGGGAATAGGGTCTAAAGTAGTGCACTATATAGGGAATAGGGTCTAAAGTAGTGCACTATATAGGGAATAGAGTGCAATGTGGGACACACACAGTTCTTTTCTGTCATGGTATTTTCAAGTTCCTCTTTATCAGAAGTATGATTGGTCCCAGTTACAAACAACGGTTCTTGATAACACTACCAGACAACATTCTACACCAGAGTATAATCTGGATTACCATGGTGCTCCACCTCACTCAACATGTCACGGACTTCCCATTGTGGCGCGTGTGACATCGTCAACCAAATAACCCGATGGATATCATTTCTTACATCACCTTTAGAACACAGTGAATCACTGCGGCCTACAAGACTGTGAGGAACAACACATCTGTGGAATCCAATCAATCTCCTTTGGCTAGTTGTCTGTCTGGAACTCATCATCAAATATCAATCGTATTGACGATAATGATTATATTCACTATATTGCTATGCTTCTACTATACAATAAGACTACATTCCATATCACGAAAGAATACCTTCTCCCACAGAGATACAACTATCTCCATACCTTCCTACATTTAACTGGAAAGTACTAGATCTCACATTGTTTCTGTGGTTCTAGTGTTTTCCACTGAGCTGACATAGAACTGTGGCTGTAGCTGCATCCCAAGCAACACCATATCCCTGTGGGTCCTGAACAAAAGTAGGGCACTACATAGGGAATAGGGTACTATTTTGTACTCAGTCTGTATCTCCGGGCCATGGCTCGCTCTGTGTGTGACTGCTCCTGAAGGATGAGATTCATTGAGGTTTGAAATGGGAAACAGACTAGCACAGAGTCTTCCAGGGTTGATTCCATCAGTGGGTAAGTGGGGTCCATCCAAATGTGGTGTCGTTGTCTTTGCCTGACTCATCACACAACCCCGAGGGGGGGGGGGGGGGGGGGGGTCAGTATCGTAATGGGCCAACATCGTGGCCGTCTTGGCACTTAGTTTTTTTTGGGCGGGGGAGGGGGGAGATCGGTTTTAGTTTTGCAGATAGATTGTGGCTTCTATCAATGTAATTATCTGCATAATTTCCAATCCCCCATATATTTTGGGGTAAATATACAGTTGAAGTCGAAAGTTTACATACACTTATGTTGGAGTCAGAAGTGTGCTGTGCCTTTAAAAAAAAAAAAGCTTGGAAAATTCCAGAAAATGATGTCATGGCTTTAGAAGCTTCTGATAGGCTAATTGACATCATTTGAGTCAATTGGAGGTGTATCTGTGGATGTATTTCAAGGTCTACCTTCAAACTCAGTGCCTCTTCGCTTGGCATCATGGGAAAATTAAAAGAAATCAGCCAAGACCTCAGAATTTTTTTTGTAGACCTCCACAAGTCTGGTTCATCCTTGGGAGCAATTTCCAAACGCCTGAAGGCACCACGTTCATCTGTACAAATAATAGTATGCAAGTATAAACACCATGGGACCACACAGCCATCATACCGCTCAGGAAGGTTCTGTCTCTTAGAGATGAACATACTTTGGTGCGAAAAGTGTAAATCAATCCCAGAACAACAGCAAAGGACCTTGTGAAGATGCTGAAGGAAACAGGTACAAAAGTATCTATATCCACAGTAGAATGAGCCCTATATCGACATAACCTGAAAGGCCCCCTCAGCAAGGAAGAAGCCACTGCTCCAAAACCGCGATAAAAAAGCCAGACTACGGTTTGCAACTGCACATGGAGACAAATATTGTACTTTTTGGAGAAATGTCCTCTGGTCGGATGAAGCAAAAATAGAACTATTTGGCCATAATGATCATCATTATGTTTGGAGGGAAAAGGGGGAGGCTTGCAAGCCGAAGAACACCATCCCAACCATGAAGCACAGGGGTGGCAGCATCATGTTGTGGGGGGTGGGGGGGGGGGGTGCTTTGCTGCAGGAAGGACTGGTGCACTTCACAAAATATATGTCATCATTAGTTCCATTAGTTATGTTAGTTCCATTAGTTCCATTAGTTCTATTAGTTCCATTAGTTATGTTAATTCCATTAGTTATATTAGTTCCATTAGTTCTGTTAGTTCCATTAGTTCTGTTAGTTCCATTAGTTCTATTAGTTCCATTAGTTATGTTAGTTCCATTAGTTCCATTAGTTCTATTAGTTCCATTAGTTCTGTTAGTTCCATTAGTTCTATTAGTTCCATTAGTTCTATTAGTTCCATTAGTTATGTTAGTTCCATTAGTTCCATTAGTTCTGTTAGTTCCATTAGTTCTATTAGTTCTGTTAGTTCCATTAGTTCCATTAGTTCCATTAGTTCCATTAGTTCCATTAGTTCCATTAGTTCCATTAGTTCTGTTAGTTCCATTAGTTCCATTAGTTCCATTAGTTATGTTAATTCCATTAGTTCTGTTAGTTCCATTAGTTCTGTTAGTTCCATTAGTTCTATTAGTTCCATTAGTTCTGTTAGTTCCATTAGTTCTGTTAGTTCCATTAGTTCTGTTAGTTCCATTAGTTCTGTTAGTTCCATTAGTTCTATTAGTTCCATTAGTTCTATTAGTTCCATTAGTTCTGTTAGTTCCATTAGTTCTGTTAGTTCAATTAGTTCCATTAGTTCTATTAGTTCCATTAGTTCTGTTAGTTCCATTAGTTATGTTAGTTCCATTAGTTCCATTAGTTCCATTAGTTCTGTTAGTTCCATTAGTTCCATTAGTTCCATTAGTTCTGTTAGTTCCATTAGTTCTATTAGTTCCATTAGTTCTGTTAGTTCCATTAGTTATGTTAGTTCCATTAGTTCCATTAGTTCCATTAGTTATGTTAGTTCCATTAGTTCCATTAGTTCTATTAGTTCCATTAGTTATGTTAATTCCATTAGTTATATTAGTTCCATTAGTTCTGTTAGTTCCATTAGTTATATTAGTTCCATTAGTTATGTTATTTCCATTAGTTATATTAGTTCCATTAGTTCTGTTAGTTCCATTAGTTCCATTAGTTATGTTAGTTCCATTAGTTCCATTAGTTCTGTTAGTTCCAATAGTTATGTTAATTCCATTAGTTATATTAGTTCCATTAGTTCCATTAGTTCTGTTAGTTCCATTAGTTCTATTAGTTCTGTTAGTTCCATTAGTTCCATTAGTTCCATTAGTTCCATTAGTTCCATTAGTTCCATTAGTTCCATTAGTTCTGTTAGTTCCATTAGTTCCATTAGTTCCATTAGTTATGTTAGTTCCATTAGTTCCATTAGTTCCATTAGTTCTGTTAGTTCCATTAGTTCTATTAGTTCCATTAGTTCTGTTAGTTCCATTAGTTATGTTAGTTCCATTAGTTCCATTAGTTCCATTAGTTATGTTAGTTCCATTAGTTCCATTAGTTCTATTAGTTCCATTAGTTATGTTAATTCCATTAGTTATATTAGTTCCATTAGTTCTGTTAGTTCCATTAGTTATATTAGTTCCATTAGTTATGTTATTTCCATTAGTTATATTAGTTCCATTAGTTCTGTTAGTTCCATTAGTTCCATTAGTTATGTTAGTTCCATTAGTTCTGTTAGTTCCATTAGTTCCATTAGTTATATTAGTTATGTTAATTCTATTAGTTCTGTTAGTTCCATTAGTTCCATTAGTTATATTAGTTATGTTAATTATATTAGTTCTGTTAGTTCCATTAGTTATGTTAGTTCCATTAGTTATATTAGTTCCATTAGTTCTGTTAGTTCCATTAGTTCCATTAGTTATGTTAGTTCCATTAGTTCTGTTAGTTCCATTAGTTATATTAGTTCCATTAGTTATGTTATTTCCATTAGTTATATTAGTTCCATTAGTTCTGTTAGTTCCATTAGTTCCATTAGTTATGTTAGTTCCATTAGTTCTGTTAGTTCCATTAGTTCCATTAGTTATATTAGTTATGTTAATTCTATTAGTTCTGTTAGTTCCATTAGTTCCATTAGTTATATTAGTTATGTTAATTATATTAGTTCTGTTAGTTCCATTAGTTATGTTAGTTCCATTAGTTATATTAGTTCCATTAGTTCTGTTAGTTCCATTAGTTCCATTAGTTATGTTAGTTCCATTAGTTCTGTTAGTTCCATTAGTTCCATTAGTTATATTAGTTCCATTAGTTCTGTTAGTTCCATTAGTTCCATTAGTTATGTTAATTCTATTAGTTATATTAGTTCCATTAGTTCTATTAGTTCCATTAGTTATGTTAATTCCATTAGTTCTGTTAGTTCCATTAGTTATATTAGTTCCATTAGTTATGTTATTTCCATTAGTTATATTAGTTCCATTAGTTCTGTTAGTTCCATTAGTTCCATTAGTTATGTTAGTTCCATTAGTTCCATTAGTTCTGTTAGTTCCATTAGTTATGTTAATTCCATTAGTTATATTAGTTCCATTAGTTCCATTAGTTCTGTTAGTTCCATTAGTTATGTTATTTCCATTAGTTATATTAGTTCCATTAGTTATGTTAGTTCCATTAGTTCTGTTAGTTCCATTAGTTATGTTAGTTCCATTAGTTATATTAGTTCCATTAGTTATGTTATTTCCATTAGTTCTATTAGTTCCATTAGTTATGTTAGTTCCATTAGTTCTATTAGTTCCATTAGTTATGTTATTTCCATTAGTTATATTAGTTCCATTAGTTATATTAGTTCCATTAGTTATATTAGTTCCATTAGTTATGTTAGTTCCATTAGTTCTATTAGTTCCATTAGTTATGTTATTTCCATTAGTTATATTAGTTCCATTAGTTATATTAGTTCCATTAGTTCTATTAGTTCCATTAGTTATGTTATTTCCATTAGTTATATTAGTTCCATTAGTTATGTTAGTTCCATTAGTTCTATTAGTTCAATTAGTTATGTTATTTCCATTAGTTCTATTAGTTCCATTAGTTATGTTAGTTCCATTAGTTATGTTATTTCCATTAGTTCTATTAGTTCCATTAGTTATGTTAGTTCCATTAGTTCTATTAGTTCCATTAGTTATGTTATTTCCATTAGTTATATTAGTTCCATTAGTTATGTTAGTTCCATTAGTTCTGTTAGTTCTATTAGTTCTATTAGTTCCATTAGTTCTATTAGTTCCATTAGTTCAGTTAGTTCTATTAGTTCTATTAGTTCCATTAGTTCTATTAGTTCCATTAGTTATGTTAATTCCATTAGTTATATTAGTTCCATTAGTTCCATTAGTTCTGTTAGTTCCATTAGTTATGTTATTTCCATTAGTTCTATTAGTTCCATTAGTTATGTTAATTCCATTAGTTCTGTTAGTTCCATTAGTTCTATTAGTTCCATTAGTTATGTTATTTCCATTAGTTCTATTAGTTCCATTAGTTATGTTATTTCCATTAGTTCTATTAGTTCCATTAGTTATGTTAATTCCATTAGTTCTGTTAGTTCCATTAGTTCCATTAGTTATGTTAGTTCCATTAGTTCCATTAGTTCTGTTAGTTCCATTAGTTATGTTAATTCCATTAGTTATATTAGTTCCATTAGTTCCATTAGTTCTGTTAGTTCCATTAGTTCTGTTAGTTCCATTAGTTATGTTAATTCCATTAGTTATATTAGTTCCATTAGTTCCATTAGTTATGTTAATTCAATTAGTTCTATTAGTTCCATTAGTTATATTAGTTCCATTAGTTATGTTAGTTCCATTAGTTCTGTTAGTTCCATTAGTTATGTTAATTCCATTAGTTATATTAGTTCCATTAGTTCTGTTAGTTCCATTAGTTCTATTAGTTCCATTAGTTATGTTAATTCCATTAGTTATATTAGTTCCATTAGTTCTGTTAGTTCCATTAGTTATATTAGTTCCATTAGTTATGTTATTTCCATTAGTTATATTAGTTCCATTAGTTCTGTTAGTTCCATTTGTTCTATTAGTTATGTTAGTTCCATTGGTTCTATTAGTTCCATTAGTTCCATTAGTTCTATTAGTTCCATTAGTTATGTTAATTCCATTAGTTATATTAGTTCCATTAGTTCTGTTAGTTCCATTAGTTCTATTAGTTCCATTAGTTATGTTAATTCCATTAGTTATATTAGTTCCATTAGTTCTGTTAGTTCCATTAGTTCTGTTAGTTCCATTAGTTCTGTTAGTTCCATTAGTTCTATTAGTTCCATTAGTTCTGTTAGTTCCATTAGTTATGTTAATTCTATTAGTTATATTAGTTCCATTAGTTCTGTTAGTTCCATTAGTTCTATTAGTTCCATTAGTTATGTTAATTCCATTAGTTATATTAGTTCCATTAGTTATGTTAGTTCCATTAGTTCTGTTAGTTCCATTAGTTCTATTAGTTCCATTAGTTATGTTAGTTCCATTAGTTCTGTTAATTCTATTAGTTCTATTAGTTCCATTAGTTCTGTTAGTTCCATTAGTTCTATTAGTTCCATTAGTTCTGTTAGTTCCATTAGTTATGTTAATTCTATTAGTTATATTAGTTCCATTAGTTCTGTTAGTTCCATTAGTTCTATTAGTTCCATTAGTTATATTAGTTCCATTAGTTCCATTAGTTCCATTAGTTCTATTAGTTCCATTAGTTATGTTAGTTCCATTAGTTCCATTAGTTCTATTAGTTCCATTAGTTATGTTAGTTCCATTAGTTCCATTAGTTCTGTTAGTTCCATTAGTTCTATTAGTTCTGTTAGTTCCATTAGTTCCATTAGTTCCATTAGTTCCATTAGTTCCATTAGTTCCATTAGTTCCATTAGTTCTGTTAGTTCCATTAGTTCCATTAGTTCCATTAGTTATGTTAATTCCATTAGTTCTGTTAGTTCCATTAGTTCTGTTAGTTCCATTAGTTCTATTAGTTCCATTAGTTCTGTTAGTTCCATTAGTTCTGTTAGTTCCATTAGTTCTGTTAGTTCCATTAGTTCTGTTAGTTCCATTAGTTCTATTAGTTCCATTAGTTCTATTAGTTCCATTAGTTCTGTTAGTTCCATTAGTTCTGTTAGTTCAATTAGTTCCATTAGTTCTATTAGTTCCATTAGTTCTGTTAGTTCCATTAGTTATGTTAGTTCCATTAGTTCCATTAGTTCCATTAGTTCTGTTAGTTCCATTAGTTCCATTAGTTCCATTAGTTCTGTTAGTTCCATTAGTTCTATTAGTTCCATTAGTTCTGTTAGTTCCATTAGTTATGTTAGTTCCATTAGTTCCATTAGTTCCATTAGTTATGTTAGTTCCATTAGTTCCATTAGTTCTATTAGTTCCATTAGTTATGTTAATTCCATTAGTTATATTAGTTCCATTAGTTCTGTTAGTTCCATTAGTTATATTAGTTCCATTAGTTATGTTATTTCCATTAGTTATATTAGTTCCATTAGTTCTGTTAGTTCCATTAGTTCCATTAGTTATGTTAGTTCCATTAGTTCCATTAGTTCTGTTAGTTCCAATAGTTATGTTAATTCCATTAGTTATATTAGTTCCATTAGTTCCATTAGTTCTGTTAGTTCCATTAGTTCTATTAGTTCTGTTAGTTCCATTAGTTCCATTAGTTCCATTAGTTCCATTAGTTCCATTAGTTCCATTAGTTCCATTAGTTCTGTTAGTTCCATTAGTTCCATTAGTTCCATTAGTTATGTTAGTTCCATTAGTTCCATTAGTTCCATTAGTTCTGTTAGTTCCATTAGTTCTATTAGTTCCATTAGTTCTGTTAGTTCCATTAGTTATGTTAGTTCCATTAGTTCCATTAGTTCCATTAGTTATGTTAGTTCCATTAGTTCCATTAGTTCTATTAGTTCCATTAGTTATGTTAATTCCATTAGTTATATTAGTTCCATTAGTTCTGTTAGTTCCATTAGTTATATTAGTTCCATTAGTTATGTTATTTCCATTAGTTATATTAGTTCCATTAGTTCTGTTAGTTCCATTAGTTCCATTAGTTATGTTAGTTCCATTAGTTCTGTTAGTTCCATTAGTTCCATTAGTTATATTAGTTATGTTAATTCTATTAGTTCTGTTAGTTCCATTAGTTCCATTAGTTATATTAGTTATGTTAATTATATTAGTTCTGTTAGTTCCATTAGTTATGTTAGTTCCATTAGTTATATTAGTTCCATTAGTTCTGTTAGTTCCATTAGTTCCATTAGTTATGTTAGTTCCATTAGTTCTGTTAGTTCCATTAGTTATATTAGTTCCATTAGTTATGTTATTTCCATTAGTTATATTAGTTCCATTAGTTCTGTTAGTTCCATTAGTTCCATTAGTTATGTTAGTTCCATTAGTTCTGTTAGTTCCATTAGTTCCATTAGTTATATTAGTTATGTTAATTCTATTAGTTCTGTTAGTTCCATTAGTTCCATTAGTTATATTAGTTATGTTAATTATATTAGTTCTGTTAGTTCCATTAGTTATGTTAGTTCCATTAGTTATATTAGTTCCATTAGTTCTGTTAGTTCCATTAGTTCCATTAGTTATGTTAGTTCCATTAGTTCTGTTAGTTCCATTAGTTCCATTAGTTATATTAGTTCCATTAGTTCTGTTAGTTCCATTAGTTCCATTAGTTATGTTAATTCTATTAGTTATATTAGTTCCATTAGTTCTATTAGTTCCATTAGTTATGTTAATTCCATTAGTTCTGTTAGTTCCATTAGTTATATTAGTTCCATTAGTTATGTTATTTCCATTAGTTATATTAGTTCCATTAGTTCTGTTAGTTCCATTAGTTCCATTAGTTATGTTAGTTCCATTAGTTCCATTAGTTCTGTTAGTTCCATTAGTTATGTTAATTCCATTAGTTATATTAGTTCCATTAGTTCCATTAGTTCTGTTAGTTCCATTAGTTATGTTATTTCCATTAGTTATATTAGTTCCATTAGTTATGTTAGTTCCATTAGTTCTGTTAGTTCCATTAGTTATGTTAGTTCCATTAGTTATATTAGTTCCATTAGTTATGTTATTTCCATTAGTTCTATTAGTTCCATTAGTTATGTTAGTTCCATTAGTTCTATTAGTTCCATTAGTTATGTTATTTCCATTAGTTATATTAGTTCCATTAGTTATATTAGTTCCATTAGTTATATTAGTTCCATTAGTTATGTTAGTTCCATTAGTTCTATTAGTTCCATTAGTTATGTTATTTCCATTAGTTATATTAGTTCCATTAGTTATATTAGTTCCATTAGTTCTATTAGTTCCATTAGTTATGTTATTTCCATTAGTTATATTAGTTCCATTAGTTATGTTAGTTCCATTAGTTCTATTAGTTCAATTAGTTATGTTATTTCCATTAGTTCTATTAGTTCCATTAGTTATGTTAGTTCCATTAGTTATGTTATTTCCATTAGTTCTATTAGTTCCATTAGTTATGTTAGTTCCATTAGTTCTATTAGTTCCATTAGTTATGTTATTTCCATTAGTTATATTAGTTCCATTAGTTATGTTAGTTCCATTAGTTCTGTTAGTTCTATTAGTTCTATTAGTTCCATTAGTTCTATTAGTTCCATTAGTTCAGTTAGTTCTATTAGTTCTATTAGTTCCATTAGTTCTATTAGTTCCATTAGTTATGTTAATTCCATTAGTTATATTAGTTCCATTAGTTCCATTAGTTCTGTTAGTTCCATTAGTTATGTTATTTCCATTAGTTCTATTAGTTCCATTAGTTATGTTAATTCCATTAGTTCTGTTAGTTCCATTAGTTCTATTAGTTCCATTAGTTATGTTATTTCCATTAGTTCTATTAGTTCCATTAGTTATGTTATTTCCATTAGTTCTATTAGTTCCATTAGTTATGTTAATTCCATTAGTTCTGTTAGTTCCATTAGTTCCATTAGTTATGTTAGTTCCATTAGTTCCATTAGTTCTGTTAGTTCCATTAGTTATGTTAATTCCATTAGTTATATTAGTTCCATTAGTTCCATTAGTTCTGTTAGTTCCATTAGTTCTGTTAGTTCCATTAGTTATGTTAATTCCATTAGTTATATTAGTTCCATTAGTTCCATTAGTTATGTTAATTCAATTAGTTCTATTAGTTCCATTAGTTATATTAGTTCCATTAGTTATGTTAGTTCCATTAGTTCTGTTAGTTCCATTAGTTATGTTAATTCCATTAGTTATATTAGTTCCATTAGTTCTGTTAGTTCCATTAGTTCTATTAGTTCCATTAGTTATGTTAATTCCATTAGTTATATTAGTTCCATTAGTTCTGTTAGTTCCATTAGTTATATTAGTTCCATTAGTTATGTTATTTCCATTAGTTATATTAGTTCCATTAGTTCTGTTAGTTCCATTTGTTCTATTAGTTATGTTAGTTCCATTGGTTCTATTAGTTCCATTAGTTCCATTAGTTCTATTAGTTCCATTAGTTATGTTAATTCCATTAGTTATATTAGTTCCATTAGTTCTGTTAGTTCCATTAGTTCTATTAGTTCCATTAGTTATGTTAATTCCATTAGTTATATTAGTTCCATTAGTTCTGTTAGTTCCATTAGTTCTGTTAGTTCCATTAGTTCTGTTAGTTCCATTAGTTCTATTAGTTCCATTAGTTCTGTTAGTTCCATTAGTTATGTTAATTCTATTAGTTATATTAGTTCCATTAGTTCTGTTAGTTCCATTAGTTCTATTAGTTCCATTAGTTATGTTAATTCCATTAGTTATATTAGTTCCATTAGTTATGTTAGTTCCATTAGTTCTGTTAGTTCCATTAGTTCTATTAGTTCCATTAGTTATGTTAGTTCCATTAGTTCTGTTAATTCTATTAGTTCTATTAGTTCCATTAGTTCTGTTAGTTCCATTAGTTCTATTAGTTCCATTAGTTCTGTTAGTTCCATTAGTTATGTTAATTCTATTAGTTATATTAGTTCCATTAGTTCTGTTAGTTCCATTAGTTCTATTAGTTCCATTAGTTATATTAGTTCCATTAGTTCCATTAGTTCCATTAGTTCTATTAGTTCCATTAGTTATGTTAGTTCCATTAGTTCCATTAGTTCTATTAGTTCCATTAGTTATGTTAATTCTATTAGTTATATTAGTTATGTTAGTTCCATTAGTTCCATTAGTTCTATTAGTTCCATTAGTTATGTTAATTCTATTAGTTCCATTAGTTCCATTAGTTCTATTAGTTCCATTAGTTCTATTAGTTCCATTAGTTCTATTAGTTCCATTAGTTCCATTAGTTATGTTAGTTCCATTAGTTCCATTAGTTCTATTAGTTCCATTAGTTCTATTAGTTCCATTAGTTCCATTAGTTCCATTAGTTCTATTAGTTCCATTAGTTCTATTAGTTCCATTAGTTCTATTAGTTCCATTAGTTCCATTAGTTATGTTAGTTCCATTAGTTCCATTAGTTCTATTAGTTCCATTAGTTCTATTAGTTCCATTAGTTCCATTAGTTCCATTAGTTCCATTAGTTCCATTAGTTCTGTTAGTTCCATTAGTTATGTTAATTCCATTAGTTATGTTAGTTCCATTAGTTCCATTAGTTCTATTAGTTCCATTAGTTATGTTAATTCTATTAGTTCCATTAGTTCCATTAGTTCCATTAGTTCCATTAGTTCCATTAGTTCTATTAGTTCCATTAGTTCTATTAGTTCCATTAGTTCCATTAGTTATGTTAGTTCCATTAGTTCCATTAGTTCTATTAGTTCCATTAGTTATGTTAATTCTATTAGTTCCATTAGTTCTATTAGTTCCATTAGTTATGTTAGTTCCATTAGTTCTGTTAGTTCCATTAGTTATGTTAGTTCCATTAGTTATGTTAGTTCCATTAGTTCCATTAGTTCCATTAGTTCCATTAGTTCCATTAGTTCCATTAGTTCCATTAGTTCTATTAGTTCCATTAGTTCTATTAGTTCCATTAGTTATGTTAGTTCCATTAGTTCCATTAGTTCCATTAGTTCCATTAGTTCCATTAGTTCCATTAGTTCTATTAGTTCCATTAGTTCTATTAGTTCCATTAGTTCTATTAGTTCCATTAGTTCTATTAGTTCCATTAGTTCCATTAGTTATGTTAGTTCCATTAGTTCCATTAGTTCTATTAGTTCCATTAGTTATGTTAATTCTATTAGTTCCATTAGTTCCATTAGTTCTATTAGTTCCATTAGTTCTATTAGTTCCATTAGTTATGTTAATTCCATTAGTTATATTAGTTCCATTAGTTATGTTAATTCTATTAGTTATATTAGTTCCATTAGTTCTGTTAGTTCCATTAGTTCTATTAGTTCCATTAGTTATGTTAATTCCATTAGTTATATTAGTTCCATTAGTTCTATTAGTTCCATTAGTTATGTTATTTCCATTAGTTATATTAGTTCCATTAGTTCTGTTAGTTCCATTAGTTCTATTAGTTCCATTAGTTCTGTTAGTTCCATTAGTTATGTTAATTCTATTAGTTATATTAGTTCCATTAGTTCTGTTAGTTCCATTAGTTCTATTAGTTCCATTAGTTATGTTAATTCCATTAGTTATATTAGTTCCATTAGTTCTGTTAGTTCCATTAGTTCTGTTAGTTCCATTAGTTATATTAGTTCCATTAGTTCTGTTAGTTCCATTAGTTCCATTAGTTCTATTAGTTCCATTAGTTCTGTTAGTTCCATTAGTTCTGTTAGTTCCATTAGTTCTATTAGTTCCATTAGTTCCATTAGTTATGTTAGTTCCATTAGTTCCATTAGTTCTATTAGTTCCATTAGTTCTATTAGTTCCATTAGTTCCATTAGTTCCATTAGTTCCATTAGTTCCATTAGTTCTGTTAGTTCCATTAGTTATGTTAATTCCATTAGTTATGTTAGTTCCATTAGTTCCATTAGTTCTATTAGTTCCATTAGTTATGTTAATTCTATTAGTTCCATTAGTTCCATTAGTTCCATTAGTTCCATTAGTTCCATTAGTTCTATTAGTTCCATTAGTTCTATTAGTTCCATTAGTTCCATTAGTTATGTTAGTTCCATTAGTTCCATTAGTTCTATTAGTTCCATTAGTTATGTTAATTCTATTAGTTCCATTAGTTCTATTAGTTCCATTAGTTATGTTAGTTCCATTAGTTCTGTTAGTTCCATTAGTTATGTTAGTTCCATTAGTTATGTTAGTTCCATTAGTTCCATTAGTTCCATTAGTTCCATTAGTTCCATTAGTTCCATTAGTTCCATTAGTTCTATTAGTTCCATTAGTTCTATTAGTTCCATTAGTTATGTTAGTTCCATTAGTTCCATTAGTTCCATTAGTTCCATTAGTTCCATTAGTTCCATTAGTTCTATTAGTTCCATTAGTTCTATTAGTTCCATTAGTTCTATTAGTTCCATTAGTTCTATTAGTTCCATTAGTTCCATTAGTTATGTTAGTTCCATTAGTTCCATTAGTTCTATTAGTTCCATTAGTTATGTTAATTCTATTAGTTCCATTAGTTCCATTAGTTATATTAGTTCCATTAGTTCTATTAGTTCCATTAGTTATGTTAATTCCATTAGTTATATTAGTTCCATTAGTTATGTTAATTCTATTAGTTATATTAGTTCCATTAGTTCTGTTAGTTCCATTAGTTCTATTAGTTCCATTAGTTATGTTAATTCCATTAGTTATATTAGTTCCATTAGTTCTATTAGTTCCATTAGTTATGTTATTTCCATTAGTTATATTAGTTCCATTAGTTCTGTTAGTTCCATTAGTTCTATTAGTTCCATTAGTTCTGTTAGTTCCATTAGTTATGTTAATTCTATTAGTTATATTAGTTCCATTAGTTCTGTTAGTTCCATTAGTTCTATTAGTTCCATTAGTTATGTTAATTCCATTAGTTATATTAGTTCCATTAGTTCTGTTAGTTCCATTAGTTCTGTTAGTTCCATTAGTTATATTAGTTCCATTAGTTCTGTTAGTTCCATTAGTTCCATTAGTTCTATTAGTTCCATTAGTTCTGTTAGTTCCATTAGTTCTGTTAGTTCCATTAGTTATGTTAATTCCATTAGTTCTGTTAGTTCCATTAGTTCTGTTAGTTCCATTAGTTCTGTTAGTTCCATTAGTTCTGTTAGTTCCATTAGTTCCATTAGTTCCATTAGTTCTGTTAGTTCCATTAGTTCTGTTAGTTCCATTAGTTCTATTAGTTCCATTAGTTCTGTTAGTTCCATTAGTTCTGTTAGTTCCATTAGTTCCATTAGTTCCATTAGTTCTGTTAGTTCCATTAGTTCTGTTAGTTCCATTAGTTCTGTTAGTTCCATTAGTTCTGTTAGTTCCATTAGTTCCATTAGTTCCATTAGTTCTGTTAGTTCCATTAGTTCTGTTAGTTCCATTAGTTCTATTAGTTCCATTAGTTCTGTTAGTTCCATTAGTTCTGTTAGTTCCATTAGTTCCATTAGTTCCATTAGTTATGTTAGTTCCATTAGTTCTATTAGTTCTATTAGTTCCATTAGTTATGTTAGTTCCATTAGTTCTATTAGTTCTGTTAGTTCCATTAGTTCTATTAGTTCCATTAGTTATGTTAATTCCATTAGTTCTATTAGTTCCATTAGTTCTATTAGTTCCATTAGTTATGTTATTTCCATTAGTTATATTAGTTCCATTAGTTCTGTTAGTTCCATTAGTTCTGCTAGTTCCATTCATTCTATTTGTTCCATTAATCTACATGTAACTACTAAAATAATGTAAACACTTGAGTAAATGAGGGATCCAAAGTATATTGAAAGCAAGTGCTTCCACAAAGGTGTGGTTCCTGAGATAAGTAAGCAGTTAACATCCCATCATGATTAGGGTCATGTATAAAATTCCCAGTTGCCCAATATTTTGGCTACCATGGCTAGAAGAGATATCTGTGCCTTTGAAAGGGGGGTCTGAAAGGAGCATAGGGTTTTAAAAGGGTGTATGTGTGTGTCTCAGTCACCAGATCTCAACCCAATTGAACACTTATGGGAGATTCTGGAGCCTGAGACCAGTCTGTTCCACCACGATCAACAAACTTCAGAGGGAAGTGCGTACGGCCCAGTACATTACTGGGGCAAAGCTGACAGCCATCCTGGACCTCTACACCAGGCGGTGTCAGAGGAAGGCCCTAAAAATTGTCAAAGACCCCATCCACCCCAGTCATGGACTGTTCTCTCTACTACCGCATGGCAAGCGGTACCGGAGTGCCAAGTCTAGAACAAAAATACTTCTCAACAGTATTTACCCCCAAGCCATAAAAGTCCTCAACAGGTAATCAAATGGCTACCCGAACTATTTGCATTGTGTGCCTCCCCCAACCCCTCTTTTACTCTACTGCTACTCTCTGTTTATCAGATATGCATAGTCACTTTAACTATACATTCATGTACATACTACCTCAATCAGCTCGACCAACCGGTGCCTGTATATAGCCTCGCTACTGTTATAGCCTCGCTCCTGTATATAACCTCGCTGCTGTTATTTTTCACTGTCTTTTTACTGTTGTTTTTATTTCTTTACTTACCTATTGCTCACCTAATAACCTTTTTGCACTGTTGGTTAGAGCCTGTAAGTAAGCATTTCACTGTAAGGTCTACCTACACCTGTTGTATTCGATGCACATGACAAATAAACTTAGATTTGATAGAATTTCTCATGGAAGAATGGCGTCTCATCTCTCCAATAGAGTTAGTTCCAGACAATTGTATAATCTATGCCAAGGCACATTGAAGCTGATCTGGCGGCTCGTGGTGGCCCAACTCCACATTAAGAAATGTTATGTTGGTGTTTCCTTTATTTTGGCAGTTACCTGTATTTAGGTATTTGATTCCACAGTACTGAACAGCACAGTGATTTCACAGAATTTTTCTCTGGGAGGATAATAACAGAATTCATGTCTCGGCATGCTACTGCATCAAGTCGTTAGAGATTCACACAATGGCTACATTTCTACCTGCAATGTTTTGGGTTCACCCTGGCTTTTAGTGGGAGGAGCTCCTGTTGGTAATGAGGTCATTAGGGAATGTACTGTATGTCCACAGAAGGTGGATAAATGAAGATGTCTTACTCAGGCCGTTTACCATTAAAATAAATTGTCACAGTTCCGGTCTGCCTTTTGGGTGGCTCTCCCATAGGCACCAATACATTAGCAGCTGGGTTTGATCTGCTTATTTAATTGACTGTATATGAACCAGAAAAAAGGAGGGAGTGGGATGTCTTTCTTCCTCTTCCATTTCTGGTATATCCTCTATTTTAACATACAGGAAACATGTAGATAATTTCCTGCCTGTATGTTGGACTCTATGGTGCTGATGGGTTCCTCTCTTTGACTCTTTGTATTAAAAACAGACCTGGATGAGCCCATATCCAGTCTGGCCCCATTGTGACGACAGTCCAACACATCCAGTCTGGCCTCATTGTGACGACAGTCCAACACATCCAGTCTGGCCTCATTGGGACGACAGTCCAACACATCCAGTCTGGCCCCATTGGGACGACAGTCCAACACATCCAGTCTGGCCCCATTGGGACGACAGTCCAACACATCCTGTCTGGCCCCATTGGAACATGGTTGCCACTCATTCAGGATGATGTGAATGGAATAGGTGGTTAACTGGTGTAAAGG
The DNA here is from genome assembly GCF_013265735.2 of Oncorhynchus mykiss. Taxonomy (NCBI): domain Eukaryota; kingdom Metazoa; phylum Chordata; class Actinopteri; order Salmoniformes; family Salmonidae; genus Oncorhynchus; species Oncorhynchus mykiss. The sequence goes on from NC_050572.1 coordinate 12,219,764, forward strand.
GATGACATGATATATGATACTTTGACACCCCAGGCCGTGTTTGACTGGCGTTATTGGTTCCAGGCGAACTCAGAGACAAACAGCACAAATGCACAACATTGTCTGGGATCTATTCAAGGGCACGCTGTAGCGCTGTGTACTGCACTATCGACAAGGCGCCTTCTAATGTAAATTTCCCAAATGTTTGTGGAGATTTCATTCATGTTAAATGATGTGGATGTCAGCTTAAATGTAAATGACCTTTAATAAAAGTCAACAATAAGCCTTTGATTGAATCCCGGCCATTGCGTTTCATAAATGGGTTTTGGTTTCCTGACAACGTGTTCTGACAGTTGAACTCTGTGCCTTAGTTACAACCTTAAAGGGACTCACAACCACTGGGCACAAACTGGTTGAACCAATGTTTGTTTTAACGTACTTTGTCTACGTATTGTGACGTGGAATCTACGTGGAAAATACATTGGATTTGAAAAAAGTATCAACATAAACTGTTATTTTGAGAGTGAAATTTCAACCACAGGATTATGCCACCACGGTAACCAAATTTCAACATAAGCAAACCTTGTATAAATATGTTGAATTCATTCCTTTAAAACAATGTCAGATCTTCAATGTCATATCCACAATCAGAAACCAACTATAGGCTGGGCAGCACCTCCTACTGGAGAATTGATCTATCTACATCTACCGTTTGGTCACCAGCCAAGGTTTTAACCAGCCCTGCATAGCTATGCTATTTGTCACTGACTTTTACCAATGTGCTGTCGTGAGAACGATTGTGGTGTGATAAAAAAAGAAATATATATTAATTGTTGAAGTCCTTCCAAAGCATAGGTTTAACAGAGCAAATGAAATGTGACCAAACGTTATCCTTCATATATCATCAAGGATGCTTTTAATGCCAATAGCATTTGCAAAGTCATCTAAATATATTGTTTCAATTCAACCCAGAATTAAACTAAATAATAGACAATACAATAAGCCTAGGGTTTCAAGTTCTGGTTGATTTCAAATGTACTAATATTTAGTGATTGAATTGCCTTGTTTTTGGTTGTCAACGCAACCAAATATCAACATTTGAGGGAGATTTATCTCCTGCTTGGATAATTCCATCGGAGCCACTGATTTTAAAACCTGTTTGTCGACAAAATAATAATGTATATGTTGGATTCACGTCTCCATCTCAACCAAAAAATCTAAGTTAAAGAACAGGACTAAATCAAATGAAACTTTATTTAAAAATAACATTTCAAGTTTAATTTTATTTAGTCCTAATCTTTAATTTAGATTTTTGATTAAGATTAGGGTTGCAACATTGCAGGAACTTTCAATAAATTCCCCGGTTTTCCCGATGTCCCAGTTGCAAGATTCCCAGAATCAGGAGGGAACCGGGATTTCTGGAAACCAGGGAATTTATTGATATTTCCCGGGATGTTGCAATGCTAGTTGAGATGGAGAAGTAGATACAACATATAAATGATTAATTTGTAGACAAAGCCAGACTAAGTCAGTGGCACAGATGGAAGTATCCCAGCAGAAGATATATATCCTTCACATGTTGATATTTGGTTGCATTGTCAACCAAACACAACTCAATATGACTTTGTAAACCAGTAAATGGCCTATACAAACTAGTGTAAGATTCAACCTTAAAATGAGTAACACATCCAAGGCCACATGTTGAGGTTACTGTAACTACACATCTCTTCTTTATGTAATCTAATAAAGTTCAAGACAGCGGTCATAGGTCGTCGCAGGTCCGCTGAGATCTTCACAATTGCCGTAATAATCTGTCAGAATCAAGAATGGCATTGAGCACTTGCACCATGTCATTTGAATGTAATCTCATGTTCAATCCAGGTCATTTTGGTTCTGCTGTAAAAATGTATTTCTTGAGTGGGTTAATATAGGTTGTGATCTCATTGATCAACGTCTCAAACAAAATATTAACCAACTTTCTACGTTGAAATAACATTGTGTGCCCTGTGGTGCAGTCATCACAAATACCTGTAATAATTTGAAAATGGCATTTTACATTAACATTAATACAATGTTAATCTCCTGTTCTGATTTTTCTGCTGTCTCCAGTGATCTTGTTGTTGCTAGCTACGTTGCTAGCGAATGACAGAACCCTTCAGGGAATGAATAAACAGTATCAAACGTAGACAGACACCTTCAGCATCACAATGGATGAGGAGTTATTCCCAGTGGGGAGAAAGAAGGCAAGGTTTTGTTTGGGAGTGTAAACGTGGTTCACATGAGAGAAGCAGAAGAGAAATCTCTTTCTCTAGGGTTGTGGATTGAGGATGTTTTTTTGTTTAGTAAATTACCCAGTGTTTTGTTTTCTTACCGTTGTTACACGCTCCTTTGGGATCAGTGCCCCTCCACCTCCAACCACACCTTGTCATTGGTCACTCTCTCCACTCCAGAAAGCTTTTTTTTTTGGGGGGGGGGGGGGGGGGGGGTTCATAGCACAGGATTCATCATTTGAACCATATGTTTGGATTTCTGCATGGGTTCCATTGGCTATCATCCCCCTGAGTCTTTCTATCTTTGTTCCTATCTTCCTCTCACCCTGTCTTCCTTTGCCTCCAGTTGTTTTTTCCCGCTTTGCTCTCTTTATTTTGTTTCTCTCGTTCTTTCCTCTGTCGGTCATGCTGTAGTTTTAGACTTTACTCCCTAAACCTCTACCAGGTTTACCTCACTGTGTGCGTTTTGTCCATCCGCCCTGCTCGGCACATCTGGGCTGCAGCTGAACACTCTACTCCGGGTCTGCTGTTCAGGTTTCAACATGGTGTGTGGGTCCACATATATATGCGTTTGTGTATCTAGTATCTACACCGTGTGAGAGTATCTACACTGTGTGAGAGTGACTGTGTGTGTGTGTGTGTGTGTGTGTGTGTTTGTCTGCATACGTCCTTGCCCTATAGACACAGCCACCCTTCACCCTTCATAAACCCAGCATACCCAACCACTCTTCTTAAACCCAGCCACCCATCCCCCTTCATAAACCCAGCATACCCAGCCACCCTTCCGCCCTTCATAAACCCAGCATACCCAGCCACCCTTCCCCCTTCTTAAACCCAGCATACCCAGCCACCCTTCCCCCTTCATAAACCCAGCATACCCAGCCACCCTTCCCCCTTCATAAACCCAGCATACCCAGCCACCCTTCCCCCTTCTTAAACCCAGCATACCCAGACACCCTTCCCCCTCCTTAAACCCAGCATACTCCCCTAGATTCTACAGAGCTAATATTCTATCAGGTAACCAAACACAGGCAAGACTACTAAGCCCAACAATGCAGACGTCTCTTTATCTTTAGCCCAGTTGTTCAGTAGATGGGCCTGCAGACACAGAGGAGGGTTTGTGCTACTGCCACCATTAGACTGCTATGTGAACTGGATCTATTGGCAGACTCTGAGGTACAATAGGGTTCTGAGCCAGATGAATGTCTCTGTCAATGGATGGTCCAAAAAAACATGGTTGCGCCTTTTATCAATGTCATTTAAAGATGGTTTATTTGGGTCAGTACTTATGATACTGATACAAGGCCATTGAGATTCTGAGTAAACCCAGCAGGCAAAATCTGATGACTTAATTTCCTTGCCATTTTTTATTGAGAATATGCGTGCTATATGAGTTATAAACATCAGGAAATGTTATGAGGGCAAACTTTAGGAAAAGCCAGACAGACTGGTTTAAAGTCTATGTATAGGCCATGCCCAACGGAGCGAGTATGAGCTCTATTCCTCTAGGGAGAGAAGAAAGTTCTTTGTGCATAGTGTTTACGAGCCAGGATAAATTGGTCACGTTTCACATGTTTCACATGATCTGTAGCAACGTATAACTAGTAGTGATTCCAAAATGTCATCTAAGCTGTTATTCCTCAAGCCACCATTTTAGCGCACCAGTGGAAAAGCAAACTGTGAAGGGATGGACATCGTCAAATATACAGGGCATTCGGAAAGTATTCAGACCCCTTGACTTTTTCCACATTTTGTTACGTTACAGCCATGTTCTAAAACTGATACAATTATTTTTTCCTCATCAATCTACACACAATACCTTATAATGACAAAGGGAAAACAGGTTTTTAGATTTTTTTTCAAATGTATACATAAAAAAAAATGGAATAATTAATTTACATTAGTATTCAGCCCCTTTGCTATGAGACTTGAAATTGAGCTCAGGTGCATTTTGTTTCCATTGATCATCCTTGAGATGTTTCTACAACTTTAATGGAGTCCACCTGTGATAAATTCAATTCATTGGACATGATTTGGTAAGGCACACACCTGTCTATATAAGGTCCCACAGTTGACAGTGCCTGTTAGAGCAAAAACCAAGCCATGAGGTCAAACGAATTGTCCGTAGAGCTCCAAGACAGGAGTGTGTCGAGGCACAGATCTGGGGAAGGGTACCAAAACATGTCTGCAGCATTGAAAGTCCCCAAGAACACAGTGGCCTCCACCATTCTTAAATGGAAGAAGTTTGGAACCACCAAGACTCTGCCTAGAGCTGGTCGCCCAGCCAAACTAAGCAATCAGGGGAGAAGTGCCTTGGTCAGCGAGGTGACCAAGAACCCGATGGTCACTCTGAAAAAGCTTCAGAGTTCCTCCGTGGAGATGGGAGAACCTTCCAGAAGGACAACCATCTCTGCAGCACTTCACTAATCAGGCCTTTATGGAGGTGGCCAGACGGAAGCCACTCCTCAATAAAAGGCACATGACAGCCCGCTTGGAGTTTGCCAAAAGGCTAAATCCAAGCATGATGCTGCCACCACCAATCTTCACCATAGGGATGGTGCTCAGTTTCCTCCAGACGTGATGCTTGACCTTCAGGCCAAAGAGTTCAATCATGGTTTCATCAGACCAGAGAATCTTGTTTCTCATGGTCTGAGAGTCCTTTGACACACATATGTTTTCCACCTCCATATCACACACAAATAGCTGTTTTCCACCTCCATATCACACACAAATAGTTGTTTTCCACCTCCATATCACACACAAATAGCTGTTTTCCACCTCCATATCACACACAAATAGCTGTTTTCCACCTCCATATCACACACAAATAGCTGTTTTCCACCTCCATATCACACACAAATAGCTGTTTTCCACCTCCATATCACACACAAATAGCTGTTTTCCACCTCCATATCACACACAAATAGCTGTTTTCCACCTCCATATCACACACAAATAGCTGTTTTCCACCTCCATATCACACACAAATAGCTGTTTTCCACCTCCATATCACACACAAATAGCTGTTTTCCACCTCCATATCACACACAAATAGCTGTTTTCCACCTCCATATCACACACAAATAGCTGTTTTCCACCTCCATATCACACACAAATAGCTGTTTTCCACCTCCATATCACACACAAATAGCTGTTTTCCACCTCCATATCACACACAAATAGCTGTTTTCCACCTCCATATCACACACAAATAGCTGTTTTCCACCTCCATATCACACACAAATAGCTGTTTTCCACCTCCATATCACACACAAATAGCTGTTTTCCACCTCCATATCACACACAAATAGCTGTTTTCCACCACCATATCACACACAAATAGCTGTTTTCCACCTCCATATCACACACAAATAGCTGTTTTCCACCTCCATATCACACACAAATAGCTGTTTTCCACCTCCATATCACACACAAATAGCTGTTTTCCACCTCCATATCACACACAAATAGCTGTTTTCCACCTCCATATCACACACAAATAGCTGTTTTCCACCTCCATATCACACACAAATAGCTGTTTTCCACCTCCATATCACACACAAATAGCTGTTTTCCACCACCATATCACACACAAATAGCTGTTTTCCACCTCCATATCACACACAAATAGCTGTTTTCCACCTCCATATCACACACAAATAGCTGTTTTCCACCTCCATATCACACACAAATAGCTGTTTTCCACCTCCATATCACACACAAATAGCTGTTTTCCACCTCCATATCACACACAAATAGCTGTTTTCCACCTCCATATCACACACAAATAGCTGTTTTCCACCTCCATATCACACACAAATAGCTGTTTTCCACCTCCATATCACACACAAATAGCTGTTTTCCACCTCCATATCACACACAAATAGCTGTTTTCCACCACCATATCACACACAAATAGCTGTTTTCCACCTCCATATCACACACAAATAGCTGTTTTCCACCTCCATATCACACACAAATAGCTGTTTTCCACCTCCATATCACACACAAATAGCTGTTTTCCACCTCCATATCACACACAAATAGCTGTTTTCCACCTCCATATCACACACAAATAGCTGTTTTCCACCTCCATATCACACACAAATAGCTGTTTTCCACCTCCATATCACACACAAATAGCTGTTTTCCACCTCCATATCACACACAAATAGCTGTTTTCCACCTCCATATCACACACAAATAGCTGTTTTCCACCTCCATATCACACACAAATAGCTGTTTTCCACCTCCATATCACACACAAATAGCTGTTTTCCACCTCCATATCACACACAAATAGCTGTTTTCCACCACCATATCACACACAAATAGCTGTTTTCCACCTCCATATCACACACAAATAGCTGTTTTCCACCTCCATATCACACACAAATAGCTGTTTTCCACCTCCATATCACACACAAATAGCTGTTTTCCACCTCCATATCACACACAAATAGCTGTTTTCCACCTCCATATCACACACAAATAGCTGTTTTCCACCACCATATCACACACAAATAGCTGTTTTCCACCTCCATATCACACACAAATAGCTGTTTTCCACCTCCATATCACACACAAATAGCTGTTTTCCACCTCCATATCACACACAAATAGCTGTTTTCCACCACCATACCGACACAAAAAGATCCCACCTTTGGAAAGTTTACCAACAAATGAGCTGTTTACAACATTTTCTATACAACATGTACTTTACTCACATAAAAAGGTTGGATGGAAACCTGGTTAGAGACTGGACCTCCTATCCGGCCTGCTACTGCTGCATAAATCTAAATAACCAGGGGTCAGACACTTACTGAATCTGCTGTCAGGCTGCTGATCAATACACTAGGACCATGTACTATACTAACCCTACAGGACCACCTATCAATCCACTAGGACCATATACTATACTAACCCTACCAGACCACCTATCAATCCACTAGGACCATGTACTATACTAACCCTACACGACCACCTATCAATCCACTAGGACCATATACTATACTAACCCTACCAGACCACCTATCAATCCACTAGGACCACATACTACACAGACAGACCCTACCAGACCACCTATCAATCCACTAGGACCATATACTATACTAACCCTACCAGACCACCTATCAATCCACTAGGACCATGTACTATACTAACCCTACCAGACCACCTATCAATCCACTAGGACCACATACTACACAGACAGACCCTACCAGACCACCTATCAATCCACTAGGACCATATACTATACTAACCCTACCAGACCACCTATCAATCCACTAGGACCATGTACTATACTAACCCTACCAGACCACCTATCAATCCACTAGGACCACATACTACACAGACAGGACCCTACAGGACCACCTATCAATCCACTAGGACCATATACTAGACAGACCCTACAGGACCACCTATCAATCCACTAGGACCATGTACTATACTAACCCTACCAGACCACCTATCAATCCACTAGGACCACATACTACACAGACAGGACCCTACAGGACCACCTATCAATCCACTAGGACCATGTACTAGACAGACCCTACAGGACCACCTATCAATCCACTAGGACCATGTACTATACTAACCCTACCAGACCACCTATCAATCCACTAGGACCACATACTACACAGACAGGACCCTACAGGACCACCTATCAATCCACTAGGACCATGTACTAGACAGGACCCTACAGGACCACCTATCAATCCACTAGGACCACATACTACACAGACAGGACCCTACAGGACCACCTATCGATCCACTAGGACCACATACTAGACAGGACCCTACAGGACCACCTATCAATCTACTAGGACCACATTCTACACAGACAGGACCCTACCGGACCACCTAGTACCACGTACTAGACAGACAGGACCCTACCGGACCACCTAGGACCACGTACTAGACAGACAGGACCCTACCAGACACTAGACCACCATCGGGTTGCTGAACAAATCAGGTTTTTAAATTGACAGTAATCCAGAGTCATTTACAGGAGCAATAAGGGTTAAGTGTCTTGCTCAAGAGCACATCGAACTGATTTTTCACCTTGTCTGCTTGAGGATTCAAACCAGAAACCTTTCGGTCACTGGCCCCATGCGTTGGCTACACAGGAAAACACAAACACCGCACAGAGGACCTGTTGAAACACGGGAATGGAAAAACACAAGAAACAACAGAATGAGAGGAGAAAAAAAGGGATGAATAAAACAATAACAGAAAGAAAAAATGTATGGGGTCAGATAAATCACTAATGTTTCTGACCACACTGCCTTCGCTGACCATAGCTGACCATAACTGACCATAGCTGACCATAACTGACCATAGCTGACCATAACTGACCTTAGCTGACCATAACTGACCATAGCTGACCATAACTGACCATAGCCGATTGCAACCTGTTTGTATTTACAGGGAATTAGAACCGCTTTATGAGTGAGACGTGAACAGAGCACAAGGGTTACCATGGGAGCAGACATTAGGATCAGGGGTCGTGCGACCGAGGCCCCAGACAAATCTGTCATCATGGATCAGGGCCGCAGCATTGATTCTCTTTATTGGTGTGTGTGTGTTTGTGTTGAAAGGCAAGACAGACTCTCTCTCTCTCTCTCTCTCTGTGTGTATGTGTGTGAGTGTGTTTGTGTGTGTATGTGTGTGAGTGTGAGTGTGTTTGTGTGTGTATGTGTGTGTGAGTGTGTTCGTGTGTGTGTGTGAGTGTGTTGGTGTGCGCATGTGCGCCCGCGTGTATGTTCACGTGTGTGTGATAGGTGAAAGAGAGTGTATCTGTGTGTGAGCCTTTTCTCTTCGAGGTACGTGTGCCCGCAATGATTTATTTAGGGGCGGAATGTTGGCCATAAAAGATGAGTGAGGTGAGAGCGTCCTTAGCCTCATAGCCAGAGAGCTCTGGGCCAGTGCTTTGAACAGACTCCCTTCACTAAATCATACAGTCAAATAGCAGACCATCAAGACACAGTACAGAGCAGGCCTATGGTCATAATATCCATGTGCACGGACACAATCACACACACACACACACACACACACACACACACACACACACACACACACACACACACACACACACACACACACACACACACACACACAATCACACACACATTCACACACACAATCACAATCAAAACCCAGGAAAAGGAAGAAATGTCTCTGTCTGTGAGCGAGTATTTGAGTGAGTTAGTGAGTTAGTGAGTGAGTATGTAAGTGAGTGATTGAGTGAGATAGTGAGTGAGAGATTAAGTGAGTTATTGATTGAATGAGTAGATGAGTGATTGAGTGGGTGAGAAATTGAGAGAGTGAGTGAGTGAGGGAGTGAGTAGGTGTGTGGGTGATTGAGTGAGTGACTGATTGAGTGAGTGATTGCGTGAGGGAATCTATTGGTTGGTGAACAATCCACTCTCACAAAACTACTTAAATAATAATACATATTCATAGTCATACCAGACAGAATGTTATTGTTGTTGTTTCAGTTCAACCTGTGAATGAATGAGTCAGTCAGTCTATCAGTCAGTCTGTCAGTCAGTCTATCAGTCAGTCTATCAGTCAGTCTATCAGTCAGTCTATCAGTCAGTCTGTCAGTCAGTCTGTCAGTCAGTCTATCGGTCAGTCTATCGGTCAATCTATCAGTCAGTCTATCAGTCAGTCTATCAGTCAGTCTGTCAGTCAGTCTGTCAGTCAGTCTATCGGTCAGTCTATCGGTCAATCTATCGGTCAGTCTATCAGTCAGTCTATCAGTCAGTCAGTCTGTCGGTCAGTCTGTCAGTCAGTCTGTCAGTCAGTCAGTCTATCGGTCAGTCTGTCAGTCAGTCTATGGGTCAGTCTGTCACTCAGTCAGTCTGTCAGTCAGTCTATCAGTCAGTCTGTCAGTCTGTCAGTCAGTCAGTCTATCAGTCAGTCTGTCAGTCAGTCAGTCAGTCAGTCTGCCAGTCAGTCATCAGTCAGTCTGTCAGTCTGTCAGTCAGTCAGTCTATCAGTCAGTCTGTCAG
>NC_050572.1:12235033-12345033 GCF_013265735.2 Oncorhynchus mykiss
TACTACTACTACAGTATACAGGGTACTACTACTACAGGGTACTACTACTACAGGGTACTACTACTACTGTATACAGGGTACTACTACAAGGTACTACTACTACAGGGTACTACTACTACTGTATACAGGGTACTACTACTTCAGGGTACTACTACTACAGGGTACTACTACTACTGTATACAGGGTACTACTACTACAGGGTACTACTACTACTGTATACAGGGTACTACTACTACAGGGTACTACTACTACTGTATACAGGGTACTACTACTGTATACAGGGTACTACTACTACAGGGTACTACTACTACTGTATACAGGGTACTACTACTGTATACAGGGTACTACTACTACAGGGTACTACTACTACTACTGTATACAGGGTACTACTACAGGGTACTACTACTACAGGGTACTACTACTACTGTATACAGGGTACTACTACTACAGGGTACTACTACTACAGGGTACTACTACTACTGTATACAGGGTACTACTACAGGGTACTACTACTACAGGGTACTACTACTACTGTATACAGGGTACTACTACTACAGGGTACTACTACTACAGGGTACTACTACTTCAGGGTACTACTACTACAGGGTACTACTACTACTGTATACAGGGTACTACTACTACAGGGTACTACTACTACAGGGTACAACTACTTCAGGGTACTACTACTACAGGGTACTACTACTACTGTATACAGGGTACTACTACAGGGTACTACTACTACAGGGTACTACTACTACTGTATACAGGGTACTACTACTTCAGGGTACTACTACTACAGGGTACTACTACTACTGTATACAGGGTACTACTACTACAGGGTACTACTACTACTGTATACAGGGTACTACTACTGTATACAGGGTACTACTACTACAGGGTACTACTTTGTCAGTAAGTCCCTTTGATTGCACAGTGACTGGTTAGTGTCAGGGACCCTGTCAGACTGTAGAAGGCACAACGTCTGATATTAAAACATCTCTTTGTGAATCATTGTCTGGATTATAATTAATGGATATTTTTGAAGGGGTTGATCCTTTTTTTGTTTTTTGCCTTACATTTTGTAAGTGGAAATGAAACATTTTTAGAATCTTTTTTTAAACCTTGAATTTGATTTGAATACACTACACGTTTTAACTTCAGGCTTTACAGGACATTTCCAGCAACAACACCGTGATCAAATGAAGATCCGACATCGGTATGTATGGCTTAGAGTTTAGGTTGTTCTTCCAGAACTTTTACACTCCCAACTGGAATGAGAAGGGGTGAGATGAATGGACAAATGGCTGATGGAGAAGGATGAAGAAGGAAGAGTAGGGTATTAGAGAGGGAGAGAAGGGAGGAAAGAGCGGAGAGTTTGGAAAGTAGGGATTTGGGCAAGCTGAAGGAGGGCAAAATGATGGTTAGAAAAGGTTGCTGGAGAATTGTGAAGGGGTGGGTTGGGGGTGGGTGGAGAATGGTGAAGGGGTGGGTTGAGGGTGGGTGGAGAATGGTGAAGGGGTGGGTTGAGGGTGGGTGGAGAATGGTGAAGGGGTGGGTTGAGGGTGGGTGGAGTATGGTGAAGGGGTGGGTTGAGGGTGGGTGGAGAATGATGAAGGGGTGGGTTGAGGGTGGGTGTAGAATGGTGAAGGGGTGGGTTGAGGGTGGGTGTAGAATGGTGAAGGGGTGGGTTGAGGGTGAGTGTAGAATGGTGAAGGGGTGGGTTGAGGGTGGGTGTAGAATGGTGAAGGGGTGGGTTGAGGGTGAGTGTAGAATGGTGAAGGGGTGGGTTGAGGGTGGGTGGAGAATTAGTAGGGGTGGGTTGAGGGTGGGTGGAGAAGGAGTAGGGTTGAGGGAGTTTGAAAGGGAGCGGACAGAAGGGTAGAGAGGAGCGTAGTGTTAATGGATTTTAAGAAGGGTGAAAACGTAGAAACACGGGGCAAAACCGGAGAAAGTTGGAGAGATTTGGTGAGTGGTGGAGGATAGAGAAGAGTAAAATGAGGGGTGGAGAAGGAAGAGAGAGTCTGATAGTTTAGGAAGGGTGGAGTGAGTGAGTGATTGAGTGAGTAAGCAGAGGTGGAGAGGGGAGAGAAGGGCCAAAAGGAGGGGGACAGTCAGAAATGTTGAAACCCTACAATTGATGGTGTTTGATTTCCACCAGTAATTACCATTCCTCTGGCTCACTGCCTTCCCAATCTGGCCTATCTTATATCCACAGCACATACCACGAATGACTGGCTGGCCACGCTCACTGCTTCTGATGCTCCAAACTGCCAGGGATTGGTCTTGGGGTCCCGGAGCGTTTGAGTTCGCAGCAAAATAAAGACATACAGTGCCTTCGGAAAGTATTTAGACCCCTTAACTTTTTCTACATTTTGTTATGTTACAATTTTATTCTAAAATTGATTAAATAGTTTTTTCCCTTCATCAATCTACACACGATACACTATAATGACAACATTTTTTGCTAATTTATTAAAAATGTTAAATGGAAATATCACAACTATTCAGACCTTTTACTCAGTACTTTGTGGGGTTTGATGCCACAAGCTCGGCACACCTGTTTCTCCCGTTCTTCTCTGCAGATCCTCTCAAGCTAGTTAAGGTTGGATGGGGGGCGTTGCAACACAGCTATTTTCAGGTCTCTCCAGAAATGCTCAATCTTGTCTTGGCTGTGTGCTTAGGGTCATTTTCCTGTTGGAAGGTGAACTTTCGCCCCAGTCTAAGGTCCTGAGTGCTCTGGAGCAGGTTTTCATCAAGGCTCTCTCTGTACTTTGCTCCGTTCATCTTTGCCACGATCCTGACTAGTCTCCCAGTCCCTCCCGCTGAAAAACGTCCCCACAGGTTTCCTCCAGACGTGATGCTTGGCCTTCAGGACAAAGAGTTCAATTTTGGTTTCATCAGACCAGAGAATATTGTTTCTCATGGTCTGAGAGTCTTTAGGTGCCTTTTGGCAAACTCCAAGCGGACTGTCATTTGTCTTTTGCCGAGGAGTGGCTTCCGTAGGGCCATTCTACCACAAAGGCATGATTGGTGAAGTGCTGCAGAGATGGTTGTCCTTATGGAAGGTTCTTCCATCTCCACAGAGGAACTCTAGAGCTCTGTCAGAGTGAGCATTGGGTTCTTGGTCACCTCCCAGACCAAGGCCCTTCTCCCCTGATTGCTCAGTTTGGCTGGGCGACCAGCTCTAGGAAGAGTCTTGGTGGTTCCGAACTTCTTTCATTTCAGAATGATGGAGGCCACTGTGTTCTGTTGGTACCCTTCTCCAGATCTGTGCCTTGACACAATCCTGTCTTGGAGCGCTACGGACAATTCGTCAGGGCTTGGTTTTTGCTCTGACAGGCACTGTCAACTGTGGGACCTTATATAGATGGGTGTGTGCCTTTCCAAATCATGTTCAAACAATTGAATTTACCACAGGTTGACTCCAATCAAGTTGTAGTTACATATCAAGGATGATCAATGGAAAAAAGACGCACCTGAGCTCAATTTCGAGTCTCATAGCAAAGGGTCTGGATACTAAGATATTCCAGTTTTAAAAAATAAAATATATGAGCAAACATTTCTAAAAAACATTTTTTTGCTTTGTGGGGTATTGTGTGTCGATTACTGAGGAAATTGTTTTATTTTTTCCGTTTTAGAACAAGGCTGTAACGTAGCAAAATGTGTAAAAGGTCAAGGGTTCTGAATACTTTCCCCATGGCACTGTACATACTGTATACATTTTCACAAATTTACACACACACACACACACAAAAACACTGGAAATCAGGGAGAGTACAAATGGACTGTTGAACGAATTACTATAGTATTGGAACCCTACGATATCCAGTGTAGATATGGGTGACCAGTTCTGACTGGAACGTCTAGACAGAATACCCTCAGGCCTTCTGTTCTCCTTCCTCCATTCCTATGGGTAGTAACTGTAAGTTATAGGATGTCTGGATCTTGTTCCTCAAACCTAGTCTTGGGTTGGGCAGGCATTTGTTCTACCCCAGCACTGTCTTGCACATCTTGATTAAACCAATCAAGGGCTTGAGTTGGAACAAAAGGATGCACATCCTCATGTGCATTAGAGGTGTTACCTAAAATATATCCTTCCTTTCTATCTCCTTGAAGTACATCCCTCAAGGAAGAGAGGAAGGAGGAAAGATAGGTAGGAAGGAAGGAAGGAAGGAAGGAAGGAAGGAAGGAAGGAAGGAAGGAAGGAAGGAAGGAAGGAAGGAAGGAAGGAAGGAAGGAAGGAAGGAAGGAAGGAAGGAAGGAAGGAAGGAAGGAAGGAAGGAAAGAAAGAAAGAAAGAAAGAAAAAAATAAACAAATAAACAAATAAAGAAGGAAGGAAGAAGAAAGAAGGAAGGAAGGATTTCAACAGGACCAGTAACTACATCCATTTCTCCAAAGCTAATGGATGAGATGTGTGGATGAAGGAATTGGAAGGTTGTCTGAAGTCGGAGTGTGTTTAGGCAGATTATCTACAAACTTCTCTACTGGACATGGGATATTTGGAAAAGTCAAGTCTGTGTATTTGAGTAGGTCGAGAAAAGCCATTTATGACAAAAAAAGAGATAAATGAAGGAGAGAAAACAAACACTGTGAATTCGGTTGCACATTTGGTTCTTGTGTTCTTCAATGTGAAACACATTTTATTTCTCTGTCGTTGAAGGACAAGCATTCTTTCCCCTTCTCTTTCTCTCTCTCTGTATCTCTGTATCTCTGTCTCTCTCTCTCCCTCTCCTACTCTCACTCTCTCTCTTTCTTTCCTCTCTTTCTCTGTCTCCCTCTTTTTTTTAACTTCTACCTCAATTTCTACATAACGTTTAAGTAGGCTCGTTTCCCCTGCCCTCTCTCAAGGACGATAGATAAATATTTAGTATGTCCCCGTTCCAAACGTATGTCTTATCAAAAGCGTTTATCGCAAACGCTCACAGGTGCCGAGGTGGCCAAGTTCACAGCTTAGGAAATGTTTTTCCTCTGTGAGCTTGACTGATACTACTGGAAACAGCTGGGAACAATGCCACAGACCAGAAATCACCCTGACCAGAAATCACCATGCATTTGGGAATTATCTGATGATGGGTGTGAAAGGAATGGCAGAATTCTCCTGGGATACAGTTTATAGACACACACAAACACACCATTATACTATACTAAATGCATTTACAGTGCAGTGGCAACCAATTAAATTGCACATGAGAGCAAATTAGCCAATCTTTCCTTTCAGTGTGGCACAAAGACTCTAGTTGGGTTTCTATCTTCCCTTGGGTCCTGGGGGTACAGAACAATAGGCTGTTATAGGTGGCTCTTCTGGAGCCTGGCTGAAAGGCTTTGGGTTCAAAAGGCTTTTCAACCTGGCATCCCTGTTCAACAGGCAGGCTTTTCAACCTAGCATCCCTGTTCAACAGGCAGGCTTTTCACACACACGTACATACACACAGAAATGTTGTAAATTACTCGTCGAACGCTCCTTGACAACAGGCTAGAAACAGGAATGAGAAAAGGTCTTCATCGCTTTAGTCTCATCTTTCTTTCTCTCTCTCTCTCTATGTATCGCTCTCTCTATGTATCTCTCTCTCTATGTATCTCTCTCTCTATGTATCTCTCTCTCTATGTATCTCTCTCTCTATGTATCTCTCTCTATGTATCTCTCTCTATGTATCTCTCTCTATGTATCTCTCTCTCTACATCTCTCTCTCTCTCTCTATGTATCTCTCTCTCTCTATGTATCTCTCTCTCTCTATGTATCTCTCTCTCTATGTATCTCTCTCTCTCTATGTATTTCTCTCTCTATGTATCTCGCTCTCTCTATGTATCTCTCTCTATGTATCTCTATGTATCTCTCTCTCTATGTATCTCTCTCTCTATGTATCTCTCTCTCTCTATGTATCTCTCTCTCTATGTATCTCTATGTATCGCTCTCTCTCTATGTATCTCTATGTATCTCTCTTTCTATGTATCTCTCTCTCTATGTATCTCTATGTATCTCTCTCTCTATATGTGTCTCTCTCTCTCTATGTATCTCTATGTATCTCTCTCTCTCTATGTATCTCTCTATGTCTCTCTCTCTCTATGTATCTCTCTCTCTCTATGTATCTCTATGTATCTCTCTCTCTCTCTATGTATCTCTCTCTCTCTCTCTCTCTCTCTATGTATCTCTCTCTCTATGTATCTCTCTCTCTCTATGTATCTCTCTCTCTCTCTCTCCACGTATCTCTCTCCTCTATGTATCTCTCTCTCTCTATGTATCTCTCTCTCTCTATGTATCTCTATGTATCTCTCTCTCTCTATGTATCTCTCTCTCTCTATGTATCTCTCTCTCTATGTATCTCTCTATGTATCTCTCTCTCTATGTATCTCTATGTATCTCTCTCTCTCTATGCATCTCTATGTATCTCTCTCTGTATGTATCTCTCTCTCTCTATGTATCTCTCTCTCTATGTATCTCTATCTCTATGTAGCTCTCTCTATGTATCTCTCTCTCTCTCTCTATGTATCTCTCTCTCTATGTATCTCTCTCTCTATGTATCTCTCTCCCTCTCTATGTATCTCCCTCTCCCTCTCTCTCTATGTATCTCTCTCTCTATGTATCTCTCATTCTATGTATCTCTCTCTCTCTATGTATCTCTCTCTCTCTCTCTATGTATCGCTCTCTCTATGTATCTCTCTCTCTGTGTATCTCTCTCTCTATGTATCTCTCTCTATGTATCTCTCTATGTATCTCTCTCCCTCTCTCTCTATGTATCTCTCTCTCTCTCTATGTATCTCTCTCCCCCTCTCTCTATGTATCTCTCACTATGTATCTCTCTCTCTATGTATCTCTCTATGTATCTCTCTCTCTCTCTCTCTATGTATCTCTCTCAATTCAATTCAATTCAATTCAATTCAATTAAATTAAATTCAAGGGCTTTATTGGCATGGGAAACATGTGTTAACATTGCCAAAGCAAGTGAGGTAGATAATATATAAAGTGAATATATAAAGTGAAAAACAATAAAAATATAAATTAACAGTAAACATTAGACATACAGAAGTATCAAAATAATAAAGACATTACAAATGTCATATTATATATATACAGTGTTTTAACAATGTACAAATGGTTAAAGGACACAAGATAAAATAAATAAGCATAAATATGGGTTGTATTTACAATGGTGTTTGTTCTTCACTGGTTGCCCTTTTCTCGAAGCTACAGGTCACAAATCTTGCTGCTGTGATGGCACACTGTGGAATTTCACCCAGTAGATATGGGAGTTTTTCAAAATTGGATTGGTTTTCAAATTCTTTGTGGATCTGTGTAATCTGAGGGAAATATGTCTCTCTAATATGGTCATACATTGGGCAGGAGGTTAGGAAGTGCAGCTCAGTTTCCACCTCATTTTGTGGGCAGTGAGCACATAGCCTGTCTTCTCTTGAGAGCCATGTCTGCCTACGGCGGCCTTTCTCAATAGCAAGGCTATGCTCACTGAGTCTGTACATAGTCAAAGCTTTCCTTAATTTTGGGTCAGTCACAGTGGTCAGGTATTCTGCCGCTGTGTACTCTCTGTGTAGGGCCAAATAGCATTATAGTTTGCTCTGTTTTTTTGTTAATTCTTTCCAATGTGTCAAGTAATTATCTTTTTGTTTTCTCATGATTTGGTTGGGTCTAATTGTGCTGCTGTCCTGGGGCTCTGTAGGGTGTGTTTGTGTTTGTGAACAGAGCCCCAGGACCAGCTTGCTTAGGGGACTCTTCTCCAGGTTCATCTCTCTGTAGGTGATGGCTTTGTTATGGAAGGTTTGGGAATCGCTTCCTTTTAGGTGGTTATAGAATTTAACGTCTCTTTTCTGGATTTTGATAATTAGTGGGTATCGACCTAATTCTGCTCTGCATGCATTATTTGGTGTCCTACGTTGTACACGGAGGATATTTTTGCAGAATTCTGCGTGCAGAGTCTCAATTTGGTGTTTGTCCCATTTTGTGAAGTCTTGGTTGGTGAGCGGACCCCAGACCTCACAACCATAAAGGGCAATGGGCTCTATGACTGATTCAAGTATTTTTAGCCAAATCCTAATTGGTATGTTGAAATGTATGTTCCTTTTGATGGCATAGAATGCCCTTCTTGCCTTGTCTCTCAGATCGTTCAAAACTTTGTGGAAGTTACCTGTGGCGCTGATGTTTAGGCCAAGGTATGTATAGTTTTTTGTGTGCTCTAGGGCAACAGTGTCTAGATGGAATTTGTATTAGTGGTCCTGGTGACTGGACCTTTTTTGGAACACCATTATTTTGGTCTTACTGAGATTTACTGTCAGGGCCCAGGTCTGACAGAATCTGTGCAGAAGATCTAGGTGCTGCTGTAGGCCCTCACTCTCTCTCTCTCTCTCTCTCTCTCTCTCTCTCTCTCTCTCTCTCTCTCTCTCTCTCTCTCTCTCTCTATGTATCTCTCTCTCTATGTATCTCTCTCTCTCTCTCTCTCTCTATGTATCTCTCTCTCTATGTATCTCTCTCTCTATGTATCTCTCTATGTATCTCTCTCTCTATGTATCTCTCTCTCTCTCTCTCTCTATGTATCTCTCTCTCTATGTATCTCTCTATGTATCTCTCTCTCTATGTATCTCTCTCTCTCTCTCTCTATGTATCTCTCTCTCTATGTATCTCTCTCTCTCTCTCTCATTCTCTCTCTATGTATCTCTTCTCTCTTCTGCGCGGGAATTAACGTTTTAAAAAAGGGTCAGAGTGAGTTACACTGGGCTAGATAATAAATCAGGGTGAGCTGCACTGGGCTAGATAAATCAGGGTGAGTTACACTGGGGGTGACATTGTAAATCAGGGTGATTTACACTGGGATAGATAATACATCAGGGTGAGTTACATTCGGCTACATAAATCAGGGTGAAATAAACTAGGCTAGATAAATCAGGGTGAGTTAAACTGTTTTAGACAATACATCCGCGTGTTACACTGGGCTAGATACATCAGGGTGATTTACACAGGGCTAGATACTGTACATCAGGGTGATTTACACAGGGCTACACAGGGCTAGATACTGTACATCAGGGAGATTTACACTTGGCTAGATAATGTAAATCAGGGTAATTTACACAGGGCTAGATAATGTAAATCAGGGTGATTTACACTTGGCTAGATACTGTAAATCAGGGTAATTTACACAGGGCTAGATACTGTACATCAGGGTGATTTACACAGGGCTAGATACTGTACATCAGGGTGATTTACACTGGCCTATATAAATCAAGGTGATTTACACTTGACTAGATTCTGTAAATCAGGGTGATTTACACAGGGCTAGATAATACATCAGGGGGAGCTACACTGGGATGGATGAATCAGGGTGTATTACACTGTGCTAGATAATGTAAATCAGGTTGAGTTAGTTAGACTGTGCAAGACAATACATCATGGTGAGCTACAGTGGGCTAGAACTGTAAGTCAGGGTGAGTTACACTGGGCTAGATAATACATCAGGGTGAATTACACAGTGCTAGATACTGTAAATCAGGGAGATTTACACTTGGCTAGATATTGTAAATCAAGGTGAGTTACAATGGGCTAGATAATACATCAGGGCGAGTTACGCTGGACTTGATAAAACATCAGGTTGAATTACACTGGGCTAGATATATCAGGGTGAGTTAGCTGGGCTAGACACTGTAAATCAGGGTGAGTTACAATGGGCTAGATAATACATCAGGGCGAGTTACACTGGACTTGATAAAACTTCAGGTTGAGTTACACTCGGCTAGATACTGTAAATCAGGGTGAGTTACGCTGGCCTAGAAAAATCATGGTGAGTTACACTCGGCTAGATACTGTAAATCAGGGTGAGTTACGCTGGCCTAGAAAAATCAGGGTGAGTTACACTGCGCTAGATACTGTAAATCAAGGTGAGTTACACTGGGCTTGAAAAATCAGGATGAGTTACACTGCGCTAGATACTGTAAATCAAGGTGAGTTACAGTGGGCTTGAAAAATCAGGGTGAGTTACACTGGGCATGATGAATCAGGGTGAGTTACACTGGTCTAGATACATCATGCTGACTTACAGACACAGGGTCAGACACAAACGTAGGGTCAGACAAAGACACAGGGTCAGACATAACATAGGGTCAGACACAGACCCAGACACAGACACAGGGTCAGACACAACATAGGGTCAGACACAACATAGGGTCAGACACAGACACAAACACATGGACAGACACACAAAGGTAGACACATAAGACAGTAGAAAAAAGCGTGAGAAAGAGGTGGAAGGATTGGATGGAGGGATGTTTGTATGTTTGTTCCATCTCCAGGGTCAACAGCAGGTGAGGAAGTCAGTGTGACGTGGTGAGGTAGGACCCAGTAGCAGAGAAGAGAACCAGACAAGGAACCAGTGGTTTAGAATAGTCCGTAAATACTTTACTGGGAAAAGGTTCAATGGCAGGTACACAGTAAAAGTTGAGAAAACAGCAAACACTATGACTCGATAACTCACTCAGGAGACAAACACACACGGCAAACAAACAAGCTTCTGCAAAACACACCTTTCTAAAAGGAAATCATAATTATCTACTTTAAAAAATCTGAATGACATTATAGTCTCTAGGTCTATCTCTGTCCCCATTATAGTCCGTATTATAGTCTGTAGGGTGATCTCTGCCCCAATTAGGGTCTTCAGGGCGATCTCTGTCCCCATCATAGTCTCTAGGTCTATCTCTGTCCCCATTATAGTCTGTAGGGTGATCTCTGTCCCCCATTATAGTCTGCAGGGCGATCTCTGTCCCCATTATAGTCTGCAGGGCGATCTCTGTCCCCATTATAGTCTTCAGGGCGATCTCTGTCCCCCATTATAGTCTGCAGGGCGATCTCTGTCCCCATTATAGTCTTCAGGGCGATCTCTGTCCCCATTATAGTCTGTAGGGTGATCTCTGTCCCCCATTATAGTCTGCAGGGCGATCTCTGTCCCCATTATAGTCTGCAGGGCAATCTCTGTCCCCATTATAGTCCGTATTATAGTCTGCAGGGCGATCTCTGTCCCCATTATAGTATTCAGGGCGATCTCTGTCCCCATTATAGTCTGTATTATAGTCTGTAGGGCGATCTCTGTCCCCATTATAGTCTTCAGGGCGATCTCTGTCCCCCATTATAGTCTACAGGGCGATCTCTGTCCCCCATTATAGTCTGCAGGGCGATCTCTGCCCCCCATTACAGTCTGTATTATAGTCTGTAGGGTGATCTCTGTCCCCATTATAGTCTTCAGGGCGATCTCTGCCCCCCATTATAGTCTGTAGGGCGATCTCTGTCCCCCACTATAGTCTGTAGGGCGATCTCTGTTCCCATTATAGTCTTCAGGGCGATCTCTGTCCCCCATTATAGTATTCAGGGCGCTCTCCGTCCCCCATTATAGTCTTCAGGGCGATCTCTGTCCCCCATTATAGTATTCAGGGCGATCTCCGTCCCCCATTATAGTCTTCAGGGCGATCTCTGTCCCCCATTATAGTCTGCAGGGCGATCTCTGTCCCCATTATAGTCTTCAGGGCGATCTCTGTCCCCCATTATAGTCTTCAGGGCGATCTCTGTCCCCCATTATAGTATTCAGGGCGATCTTCGTCCCCCATTATAGTCTTCAGGGCGATCTCTGTCCCCCATTATTGTCTGCAGGGCGATCTCTGTCCCCATTATAGTCTTCAGGGCGATCTCTGTCCCCATTATAGTCTTCAGGGCGATCTCTGTCCCCCATTATAGTCTTCAGGGCGATCTCTGTCCCCATTATTTTCTGCAGGGCGATCTCTGCCGCCCATTATAGTCTGTAGGGCGATCTCTGCACCCCCTTATAGTCTGCAGGGCGATCTCTGCCCCCCATTATAGTCTGTAGGGCGATCTCTGTCCCCCATTAAGGTCTCTAGGTTGATCTCTGTCCCCCATTAAGGTCTCTAGGTTGATCTCTGTCCCCCATTATAGTCTCTAGGTCTATCTCTGTCCCCATTATACTCTCTAGATCGATCTCTGTCCCCCGTTGTTGTCTGCAGGGCAATCTCTGTCCCCATTATAGTCTCTAGGTTGATCTCTGTCCCCCGTTATAGTCTCTAGGGCGATCTTTGCTTCCCTCTGGGGAAGTTCGGCAGTGTGTTGTGAGCCTATTCTGCCTAGATGAGGAACTTGCTCCAGTTGGTGGCCTTAGCAGTGACAAAACAGCAAATTAACTTCTGTAGCTTTTGGTTGACCCGCTCACTGACCATTCCACTGTGGGTGGAGCCCAGAGGAGAGATGCACCGATGCACCCAAAAGGGAGCAGACGGTTTTCCAATAGTGCATGACGAACTGGGGACCACGGTCCGAGACAATGTCCTGGGGGAGTCTGTGTAGTCGAAAGACATGGTAAATCATGATGTCGGCTGTCTCCATGGCTGAGGGCAACTTTGTTACGCCGATGAAATGGGCTACCTTAGAGAAGTGATTGATGACCACCAGGATAGTGGTAAGCCCTTGGGATGGAGTTAACCCCTTGATGAAGTCTAGGGACAGGTGGGACCAGGGCCGGTTTGGGAAGGTCGCTGTCGTGAGGAATTGTTTGGGCTCAGGTAGAGCAGGGCATAAGGAAGGATCTCACATCCTCCATCATGTTGGGACACCAGAATTTCCGCCTCAGGAACACCCGTGTTCGATTAACCCCTGGATGCCCAATTCATTTATAGGAGTGTCCACATTGTAGTACTCGGAAATGGGCTGAGCGTGGAACATGAAGTCTGTTAGTGGGACGCTTGCTGGGGTCACATTCTCGGGTCTGGGCTTGTCAGACTGTGGTCTCAATACTCCATTCCACGAGAACTACAATGCGGGAGCTGGGGATGATAGGCTCTGGGTCCTTCTCCTCGTTAGAGACATCGAGTTGTCGGGACAGGGTGTCTGCTTTTTGGTTTTGGATCCCGAGCGATAGGCTAGTGCGCAGTTGAATCTGTTAAAAAACAGAGACAGCTTAGCCTGCCCAGCATTCAACCTCTGAAATTTTTGGATGTAGACCAGGTTCTTCTGGTTCGTCCAGATCACAAAGGGATGAGGTGCCCCCTCCAAACACTGTCTCCACTCCTCAAGGGCCCACTTAACTGCCAAGAGCTACCGGATGCCTACATCATAGTTGCTTTTCACTGGAAAGAATCACTTGAAGAAAAAGGCACATGGGTGCAGTTTCTTGTCCCCCTCGTTCCACTGTGAAAGGACCACCCCTGTTCCAGTATCCGAAGCATCCACCTCTACCACGAAGGCACGAGCAGGGTCAGGATGAAAGAGGATGGGTCCAGAGGTGAAACATTCCTTGAGCTCCTCAAATTCCCTGTCAGTCTCGGGCCGAGGTCCAGCAAAAAACGGGTCTGGGATTGACGGGTTAGGGCCGTTCGTGACGCTACCACAGCACCAAAGTTGCATATAAAATGTCTGTAAAATTGGTCGAGAATGGTCGTGGACAAGCAAAACATCAACACCAGATCAGAGTCCAGCAGGTACAGTGGCAGACAGGCTCGTGGTCAAGGCAGGCAGGCAGGTACAGAGTGACAGACAGGCTCGTGGTCAAGGCAGGAAGGTACAGAGTGACAGACAGGCTCGTGGTCAAGGCAGGCAGGTACAGAGTGACAGACAGGCTCGTGGTCAAGGCAGGCAGAATGGTCCGGCAGGTGGGTTCAAAGTCCAGAAACAGGCAAGGGTCAAACTGGGAGGACTAGAAAAAGGAGAATGCAAAAAGCAGGAGAACGGGAAAACCGCTGGTTGACTTGGAAACATACAAGACGAACTGGCACAGAGAGACTGGAAACACAGGGATAAATACACCGGGGAAAACAAGTGACACCTGGAGGTGGTAGAGAAAATCACAAGGACAGGTGAAACAGATCAAGGCGTGACAACTGGGTCCATTTGGATGCCGGTGGTACAGTACCCTCAGGTAACAGGTCACTCTAATCACTGAGGTGGGAGAGGAATAAATATACATTGCTCTGGCAACTGTGGCAACCACCCATTCATACCAATTAAGCATGTATTGAATTGAATTGGAATAAAAGAAAGAGGATCTGCTTTGATTTGGAAGGGAAGAGGTGTTACTCTGGCTCTGTTCTAGTGCCAAGGCCTCTCCCACTCTATCTCTCTCTCCCTCACTCTCTCCCTCACTCTCTCCCTCTCTCCCTATTTTTTGCCTCTAAAATATCACCGCTATGAGGTTACCTGATTTAATCAAGCCAGATAAAGCACTTCTCATTAACTCATTAACTTTCTCTCTCTCTCTCTCTCTCTCTCTTCCCCCCCCCTCTCTCTCTCTCTCTCTCTTTCCCCCCCCCTCTCTCTCTCTCTCTCTTCCCCCCCCCCCCCCCCCCCCCCCTCTCTCTCTCTCTTTCTCTTTGAGAAGAAAAGTGGTGGGGTGACCGCTTTGTTGTTGTTCGAATACCAGATTTCCCATTCAAATGTCTGAGAATAGCCTTTTCAGATCACATCCCTTCATAACTTCCCCTCCCAGATCCCTATTGGAGGGATACCAATCTGAGTTGGCCCAGCAGTGTAATGAACTGAGTTGGCCCATCAGTGTAATGATCTGAGTTGGCCCAGCAGTGTAATGATCTGAGTTGGCCCATCAGTGTAATGAACTGAGTTGGCCCAGCAGTGTAATGAACTGAGTTGGCCCAGCAGTGTTATGATCTGAGTTGGCCCAACAGTGTAATGAACTGAGTTGGCCCAACAGTGTAATGATCTGGGTTTGTGTGCTAAGAGAAAATTGGGGATATATACCCTCTAATCAGATGACTTGTTCTCAACAGGAGATGCAGATAAACGACGTCCAGTCGAAGTAATCCGCAAAAACTATTATTATTGTTACAGTCACATTAAATGCATATGATTATGAAACTTGTATTTACTGTATGCGTTTCTGAAAAGGCAAACACTGTTAGTTGATTGCATGCTGATTTCATAGCAGATGGCAGTACACAGTTGATACCTGTCATGGTTTCTTTCATTGTCTACTGTACCTACTGTTAGAGTCACCTCAGACCACTATGCCCTCTGAGCTAAAGCCTAAGCATTATGTAAGTCTTCAGGTTATTATAGTTATAGTTATAGTCTTAGTGTTATTATAGTTATAGTCTACAGGTTATTATAGTTATAGTCTTCAGGTTATTATAGTTATAGTCTTCAGGTTATTATAGTTATAGTTATAGTCTTCAGGTAATTATAGTTGTAGGCTTCAGGTTATTATCGTTGTAGTTATAGTCTACAGGTTATTATAGTTGTAGTCTTCAGGTTATTATAGTTATAGTCTTCAGGTTATTATAGTTATAGTCTTCAGGTTATTATAGTTATAGTCTTCAGGTTATTATAGTTATAGTCTTTAAGTTATTATAGTTATAGTCTTCAGGTTATTATAGTTATAGTCTTCAAGTTATTATAGTTATAGTCTTCAGGTTGTTATAGTTGTAGTCTTCAGGTTGTTATAGTTGTAGTCTTCAGGTTATTATAGTTATAGTCTACAGGTTATTATAGTTATAGTGTTCAAGTTATTATAGTTATAGTATTCAAGTTATTATAGTTATAGTTATAGTCTTCCGGTTATTATATTTATAGTATTCAAGTTATTATAGTTATAGTATTCAAGTTATTATAGTTATAGTCTTCAGGTTATTATAGTTATAGTCTTCAGGTTATTATAGTTATAGTTATAGTCTTCAAGTTATTATAGTTATAGTATTCAAGTTATTATAGTTATAGTCTTCAAGTTATTATAGTTATAGTCTTCAGGTTATTATAGTTATAGTCTTCAAGTTATTATAGTTATAGTCTTCAGGTTGTTATAGTTGTAGTCTTCAGGTTATTATAGTTATAGTTATAGTCTTCAGGTTATTATAGTTATAGTCTTCAAGTTATTATAGTTATAGTCTTCAGGTTATTATAGTTATAGTCTTCAGGTTATTATAGTTATAGTTATAGTCTTCAAGTTATTATAGTTATAGTATTCAAGTTATTATAGTTATAGTCTTCAAGTTATTATAGCTATAGTCTTCAGGTTATTATAGTTATAGTCTTCAAGTTATTATAGTTATAGTCTTCAGGTTATTATAGTTATAGTCTTCAGGTTATTATAGTTATAGTTATAGTCTTCAAGTTATTATAGTTATAGTATTCAAGTTATTATAGTTATAGTCTTCAAGTTATTATAGTTATAGTCTTCAGGTTATTATAGTTATAGTCTTCAAGTTATTATAGTTATAGTCTTCAGGTTATTATAGTTGTAGTCTTCAGGTTATTATAGTTATAGTCTTCCGGTTATTATATTTATAGTATTCAAGTTATTATAGTTATAGTATTCAAGTTATTATAGTTATAGTCTTCAGGTTATTATAGTTATAGTCTTCAGGTTATTATAGTTATAGTTATAGTCTTCAAGTTATTATAGTTATAGTATTCAAGTTATTATAGTTATAGTCTTCAAGTTATTATAGTTATAGTCTTCAGGTTATTATAGTTATAGTCTTCAGGTTATTATAGTTATAGTCTTCAGGTTATTATAGTTATAGTTATAGTCTTCAGGTTTCAGACACAGACAAACAACAATACTGCACTCTCCAATGTGTGTGTGTGTGTGTGTGTGTGTTTGTGTGTGTGTGTTCATGTGTGTATGTGTCTGTGTTTGATGTAGCGGTATCAGGTTCAGGCTGGTGTAACGGGGCCCAGGGCCAGAGACAGATGTGAGGGGAATGGGGCCCGTAATACCAGACACACAAACACACTCGCACACCGACGCACAACCACACACGTACACATGCACACACACAAATGTTAGGGGCCTGGGGCTCATAATGACTGACAGTTCCTGACTCTCAGCACCTCATACACTACCCTGGGTGACACTGGGGAGTAGGTGAACAGGTACCAGGGGTGTAGGGGAACAGGTAACGAGGTGTGGGGGAGCGGGCTGGAGACTTGGTGGAGTAGGTATCGGAAGCTTGGGAGAATGGGTACTGGGAGCGGGGGAGCGGGTAACGGGGGCGCTGGGAAGCAGGTACTGGGGGCATGGGGGAGCGAGTAACGGGGGTGCTGGGAAGCAGGTACTGGGGGCATGGGGGAGCGGGTAACGGGGGCGCTGGGAAGCAGGTACTGGGGGCATGGGGGAGCGGGTAACGGGGGTGCTGGAGAGCAGGTACTGGGGGCATGGGGGAGCGGGTAACGGGGGTGCTGGGAAGCAGGTACTGGGGAGATGGGGGAGCGGGTAACGGGGGCGCTGGGAAGCAGGTACTGGGGGATTGGGGGAGCGGGTACCAAGGACGTACAGGAAGCAGGTATTGGGGGCTTGGGGGAGTGGGTACCAGGGTTGTCGGGAAGCATGCACTGGGGTCATGGAGGAGCGGCTACTGGGTGCTTAGGGGGTGAGTACTGGAGGGGTGGGGAAGCAGGTACCGGGGGCTTGGTGGAGCAGAACCAGGGGCTTGGGGGAGCAGAACCAGGGGCTTGGGGGAGCAGATACCGGGGGCTTGGTGGAATAGGTACCCTGGGGCTTGGGGTAGCAGGTACTGGGGGCTTGGTGAAGCAGGTACCGGGGGCTTGGTAGAACAGGCACCGTGGGCTTGAGAGAGTGGGGGCTTGCTGCCATTGCAGCATCTAATCTTCATGGGGTATATTATGGAACCCATTAGTGCCAACCAAGGCAGCAGCTACACTTCCTGGGGTTTATTATGGATCCCCATTAGTTCCCACCATGGGGTTTATTATGGATCCCCATTAGTTCCCACCATGGGGTTTATTATGGATCCCCATTAGTTCCCACCATGGGGTTTATTATGGATCCCCATTAGTTCCCACCATGGGGTTTATTATGGATCCCCATTAGTTCCCACCATGGGGTTTATTATGGATCCCCATTAGTTCCCACCATGGGGTTTATTATGGATCCCCATTAGTTCCCACCATGGGGTTTATTATGGATCCCCATTAGTTCCCACCATGGGGTTTATTATGGATCCCCATTAGTTCCCACCATGGGGTTTATTATGGATCCCCATTAGTTCCCACCATGGGGTTTATTATGGATCCCCATTAGTTCCCACCATGGGGTTTATTATGGATCCCCATTAGTTCCCACCATGGGGTTTATTATGGATCCCCATTAGTTCCCACCATGGGGTTTATTATGGATCCCCATTAGTTCCCACCATGGGGTTTATTATGGATCCCCATTAGTTCCCACCATGGGGTTTATTATGGATCCCCATTAGTTCCCACCATGGGGTTTATTATGGATCCCCATTAGTTCCCACCATGGGGTTTATTATGGATCCCCATTAGTTCCCACCATGGGGTTTATTATGGATCCCCATTAGTTCCCACCATGGGGTTTATTATGGATCCCCATTAGTTCCCACCATGGGGTTTATTATGGATCCCCATTAGTTCCCACCATGGGGTTTATTATGGATCCCCATTAGTTCCCACCATGGGGTATATTATGGATCCCATTAGTGCCAACCAAGGCAGCAGCTACTCTTCCTGGGGATTATTATGGATTCCTGGGGGCTTGGGAGAACGGGTACTGGGAGCCAGGTACCGGGGGAATCGGGAAGCAGGTACTGGGAGCTTGGGTGAGCGGGTACTGGGGGTGTCGGAAAGCAGGTACCAAGGTAATGGAGGAGTGGGTACTGGGTTCTTGGGGGGTGAGTACTCGGGGTGGGGGTGGGGAAGCAGGTCCCGGGGGCTTGGGGGAGCAGGTACAAGGGGCCTTGGTGAAGCAGGTACCGGGGGCTTGGTGGAATAGGTACCGGGGGCTTGGGGGAGCAGGTACCCAGCGCTTGAGAGAGTGGGGGCTTGGGGGAGCAGGTTCCGGGGGTTTGAGGGAATGGGGGCTTGCTGCCAATACAGCATCTAATCATCCTGGGGTTTATTATGGATCCCCATTAGTTCCCAATAAGGCAGCAGCTACTTGTCACGGCCGTCGAAAGAACTAGACCAAAGCACAGCACATATTCCTTTTATTTAGGATGACGCCAACAAAAACAATAAACAATACAAAAACAAACGTGAAGCTTAAGGGCTATGTGCCACAAACAAAGTTAACTTCCCACACTGAAAGGAGGGAAAAGGGCTAGCTAAGTATGGTTCCCAATCAGAGACAATGATAGACAGCTGTCCCTGATTGAGAACCATACCCGGCCAAAACATAGAAATACAAAATTATAGAAAACACAAACATAGAATGCCCACCCCAAATCACACCCTGACCAAACCAAATAGAGACATAAAAAGGGTCTCTAAGGTCAGGGCATGACAGTACCCTGCCCCAAAACCTGAACCTATAGGGGAGGGTCTGGGTGGACATCTATCCGCGGTGGCGGCTCGGGTGCGGGACGCAGACCCCGCTCCACCCCTGGCTCACCCCACTTTGGTGGCACCTCTGGTGCGGGGACCCTCGTCGCGGGCCCCGGACTGGGCATCCTCGCCACGGGCCCCGGACTGGGCACCCTCACCGCGGGTCCCGGACTGGGCACCCTTGCCGCGGGCCCCGGACTGAGCAGCCTCGCCGTGGGCCCGGACTGCGCACCCTCGTTGCGGACCCCGGACTGGGCACCCTCGTTGCGGGCCCCGGACTGGGCACCGTCGCTGGAGGCTCCGGACTGGAGACCATCGCTGGAGGCCCCGGACTGGAAAACGTTGCTGGAGGCCCCGGACTGGAAACCGTTGTTGGAGGCTCCGGACTGGAGACCGTCGCTGGAGTCACTGGACCGGAGACCGTCGCTGGAGGCACCGGACTGGAAAACGTTGCTGGAGGCCCCGGACTGGAAACCGTTGCTGGAGGCTCCGGACTGGAAACCGTCGCTGGAGGCTCCGGACTGGAGAATGTCGGTGGAGACTCCGGACTGGAGAATGTCGCTGGAGACTCCGGACTAGGGACCATCGTTGGAGGCTTCGTGCCATGACTCCTCACTGGAGGCTTCGTGCCATAGATCATCACTGGAGGCTTCGTGCCATGGATAATCACTGGAGGCTTCTTGCCATGGATCATCACTGGAGTGGAGAGACACACGGGAGGCCTGGCTCTGGGAGCAAGCACAGGACTCACCAGGCTGGGGAGACATACAGGAGGATTAGTTCTGGGCGCAGGCACAGGACTCACCAGGCTGGGGAGACATACAGGAAGCTTTATCCTTGGCCGAGGCACCGGATACATTGGGCCGTGGAGGCGCACTGGAGGTCTCGAGCTTAGAGCCTGCACAACCCGTGCAGAGTGAGTGGTTATCTTCGCCCTGCAAATGCGGGGCGCTGGCACAGGACGCACTGGGCGGTGCAGATATACCAGAGACACAGTGCGCCGAGCCGGCGCAGGATATCCTGGGCTGAAGGGACGCACTGGAGACCAGGCGCGCTGAGCCGGAACCATCCGTCCTGGCTGGATGCTCACCCTAGCCCGGCAGATGCGGGGAGCTGGGATGTAGTGCACCGGGCTGTGAACGCGCACTGGAGACACTGTGCGCTCCACCGCATAACACGGTGCCTGACCAGTACGAAGCTCGCCACGGTAAGCACGGGGAGTTGGCTCAGGTCTCCAACCTGACTCAGCCAAATTCCCAGTATGCCCCTCCCAAAATGTTTCTTGGTGCTGCCTCTCGTGATTTCTTACATCAGCAGATTAGGATTGATAATGTCAAAAGATGCACTGAAGTCAAACAAAACAGCTCCAACAATCATCTTAACAGGAATTTCTTTCAGCTAATCATCAGTAATGTGTGTAAGTGCTGTACATGTTGAATGTCCTTCCCTATAAGTGTCCTGAATATCTGTTGTTAATTTGTTTACTGTGAATTAGCATTGTATCTGGTCAAACACCATTTTTTCCAATAGTTTGCTAAGGGTTGGTAACAAGCTGATTGGTCAGCTGATTGGGCCAATAAAGGGCTCTTTGCTCTTCTTGGGTAGCGGAATGGCTTTTTCTTCCCTCCAGGCCTGAGGTCACACACTGTACTGTAAGCTTAGATCGAAGAGATGGTAAGTAGGAGTGGCAATAGTCCACTATCATCCTCATTCATTTTCCATCCAAATCGTCAGACCCAGTTAGCTTGTCATAATTTTTTCACCTCTACCACACTCACTTTATGGAATAAACAATGACAACGCTTGTCTTTCATGATTTCGTCAGTTATGAATGGATGTGTAGGTTCAGAATTTGTTGTTAGCATGTCATGCCTACATTTTCTAATCCAATGAAAATATAATTACAGTAGTTTGCATTATCAGTGGGTTTTGTGATGAATGAGCCATCTGATTCAATCAATAAAGGAGCTAAGTTTGCATTTTTTCCCAAATATCATTAAAGGTGCTTTATGTAATTTATCTTTGTTTCATAGGACAGTTTCTTCTTCTTTTTGTTTAGTTTAGTCACACGATTTCTCAATCTACAGTTTGTTTGCCGATCAGCTGTGCAGCCAGACTTATTTGCCATTCCTTTTGCCTCGTCTCTCTCAAACATACACTTTTTTAATTCCTAATCAATATGCAGCAAATGTCTGCAGCATTAGTAAAGATCTGATCAATACATGTGGATGATTTGTAATGGTAGGTTGACAGATTACCTGAACCAGGTGTCAGGTATTGGTTACAGTTTGAAGCTTTTCTTGAGTTAAATTTACGTAACCTATACCTCTCTGTTTATATCCCATACGTTATCAAGCATTTCACATACATTATCCATATACTAACTGTTAGCACTTTGTGGTCTATAGCAACACCCAACAAGAATAAACAGGTGAACCTGGAGCCATATTACTTCAACAGCATTTGGTATGAGATCCTCTAAACTTTACCGGAATATAAATAGCAACACCTCCCCCATTGGCATTCCTGTCTCTCAGTGTTGCTACCACTGTATCGTCAAGGGTATTATCTAAGTGAGTTTCAAAGACAGTTTATGAATGTTACCTGGTACTAGCATGTAATCGATTTCATGAACCTTGTTTCTGTGGGCTATTTGTAGCGCTTTTCTGAGATGCTTGATCGTTTTTATTGGTTTACTGGGAGGCTTGTAAGAGGTAGACCTAACCCTAACCCTAACCCTCAGACGTCACCCTCCAGACTATTCTCAGTGCCTCCACTTGGCTCCCTGTCTCCCTGTCTCAGTGCCTCCACTTGGCTCCCTGATCCTAACCCTAACCCTCCAGACCCTAACTCACAACGCTAACACAACCCCCAAACTCTTCTCCCCAGCTTAGCTTGGCTCCTTGTATCAGACCCTAACCCGAACCCTACAGACTCTCCTCCTCATCTTGGCTTGTCTCTGTGCCTCAGACCTCCATTAAAGTACTGTGTATTTATGTCTGTCTGCCTACCTTTTCCCTCTATTCTCTCTCTTCCTTCTATTCTCTCTCTTTCCTCTCCTCTCGCTACCCTTTCTTCTCTCTCTTTCATCTCCTCTCTCTTCCCTCTCCTCTCTCTCTTCCCTCTCTTCTCTCTCTTTCCTCTCCTCTCTCTCTTCTCTCTCTTCTCTCTCTTCCCTGTCTTCTCTCTCTTCCCTCTCTACTCTCTCTTCCCTTTCTTATCTCTCTTTCCTCTCCTCTCTCTCTCCTCTGTCTTCCCCCTCCTCTCTCTCTTCCCTCTCCTCCCTCTTTTCCCTCTCCTCCCTCTCTTCCCTCTTTTCCCTCTCCTCCCTCTCTTCCTTATCCTCCCTCTCTTCCCTCTCCTCCCTCTCTTCCCTCTCTTCCCTTTCCTCCCTCTCTTCCCTCTCTTCCCTCTCCTCCCTCTTTTCCCTCTCCTCCCTCTCTTCCCTCTTTTCCCTCTCCTCCCTCTCTTCCTTATCCTCCCTCTCTTCCCTCTCCTCCCTCTCTTCCCTCTCTTCCCTTTCCTCCCTCTCTTCCCTCTCTTCCTTCTACTCTCTCTATTCCCCTAACCATAAAATACTTCCATATAAATCACCCCCTCTGATCTCCCTGCCAGAAATTCCAGGCCAGATTGCCCCTGCCACACCATTGAGATCCGTGAAACACGGAAACAGCAGCCCCACGCACAAAGATTCCCTGGAATGCCATTAAAATGTAGGATTAATTTGTTTTCCCGTGGCGGAGGTGGTGAGGGAGTTGGGAAATATGTTTTGATCATTCAACCATTGAAAATAATCCACCTTCTAACCGTGACCATATGGTTTTGGCTATGGACCACACACACACACACACACACACACACACACACACACACACACACACACACTAATCCATGGATGTTGCAGCTAGAAGGGTTGAATAACATCCCTGGCTGACCCTTGCCTGGCGACCCAGATTCCTTGCTCCGGCCAAACGCTATGCCACGCCACGCCCACGGATGTTAGTTTCTTCTCCGCAATGAGTCTGGGTATGAGTACCTCCCCGACCCTTCATTGAATGCGAACACAGTCTGATTGATCCTGAAACTGATGGGTTGTGCCAGAGCCAGAACACAAGCGGATAAATTCTTTTTTTGAGTAAAGGGCGTTGCTCCTTTGCCTAAAAATGGGACTCATCGACCCCCCCCGCTCTCTCTCCCTCCCATCTTTATGTGCTCATTGAGCTGACTAGGGAGATTTGTGTACTGTGAAGTAAAGAGGGACTAAGAGGGGGACCAACAACATGAGGAACAGCTCAGTCACAGCTGGAGATGGATGGCTGCAGCCTCCTATTACGTGGTGTCATTAACCAGACTTGTTTTATGCAAAACAACATGGTTATTTTGCACGAATTATGTGGGAATCACACCGCAACTCTATCAAAATCAAGCACCATGCCCTAGCTGGGCATTTGGAACCAGCAGCCTTGAACAGTGTGTGTAAATAAGGCAAGATCTACGAGGGTATCAACAAACCACAGGGGGTTGGTGGCACCTTAATTGGGGAGGACGGGCTTGTGGTAATGGCTGGAGCGGAATCAGTGGAATGTCAAATAAATCAAACACACGGTGTCCATGTGTTTGATGGCATTCCATCGACTCCGTTCCAGCCATTATTATGAGCCGTCCTCCCCTCAGCAGCCTCCACTGCAAACATACACTCATGCTTTTTCAATTCCGTGTGTTCAGAACTTCTGGTGAATTGAGATTGATGCAGTTTCGGTCAAATATCTAAGACTGAGTATTGGCCAATAACATTGGGTTTGGTGACTTGGCGAATTGAAAAAAAAAGGCAGAAATCTTTGACCGAGTCTGCTTTATATTGTCTGCTTTATATTGTGGCCATCAAGCTAGTCAAGATGGTAGAGCTAGTGGTGCTAGATCATCAGTATTGTAAAGCATTGTGTGTGTGTGTGTGTGTGTGTGTGCGTGTGTGTGTGTGTGTGTGTGTGTGTGTGTGTGTGTGTGTGTGTGTGTGTGTGTGTGTGTGTCTTCTTCAGGATTGGTGGGTCCCCTGCGGGAAGGTTGAGCTAACGTAGGCTAATGCGATTAGCATGAGGTTGTAAGTAACAAGAATATTTCCCAGGACATAGACATATCTGATATTGTCAGAAAGCTTAAATTCTTGTTAATGTAACTGCACTGTCCAATTTACAGTAACAATTACAGTGATACCATGCTATTGTTTGAGGAGAGTGCACAGTTTTGAACATAAAAAGTTATTAATAAACAAATTAGGCACATTTGGGTAGTCTTGATACAACATTTTGAACAGAAATGCAATGGTTCATTGGATCAGTCTAAAACGTTGCACATACACTCCTGCCATCTAGTGGCCAGAATCAACATTGCACCTAGGCTGGAATATATGTTATGGCCTTTCTCTTGCATTTCAAACATGACGGTACATAAAATATATACAAAAAATCTGTTGTTTTTTTCTTTGTATTATCTTTTACCAGATCTAATGTGTTATATTCTCCTACATTCAAATTTACACACACTTTAAAGTGTTTCCTTCAAATGGTACCAATACTATGCATATCCTTGCTTCAGGGCCTGAGCTATAGGCATTTAGATTTGGGTATGTAATTTTAGGTGAAAATTTAAATAAAGGAGACGATCCTTAAGATGCTCAATTTAACTATGTATAGCTTCCTCTGTGGATTCTGGTTCCCTTTGTGTGCTATTTTATTCACTTTGATTAGTGGTGAAACGAGGCTACTTAAAAATCTCTGAATAATCTGAAACAAAACATTCCATACGGCCTCTTGATGTATGGGTGCGGGAGTGTGTGTGCGTGTGTGTGCGTGTGTGATCATGTATGTAATTGTGTGTGTGTGTGTGCACAAACGGGGATGTCACAATATTAGAGGAGTACACCGCAGATAAATTCACACGACTGGAATTTGTTAAGAGAGAAGCTGAGAGTCCAATCAAACACTGCTGATCAAAGTCTGTGGAAGGACACTTGACACCCTAATTCCAGCTAAAGGCTTCAGTTTCAGACTTGGCCCTTTATTGTGGCCTGGCCCCCAGTTCCCATCTCTCCTCGCCAGCGGGGGAGAAAAGCCGGGTTCACACGAAGGCAAACTGCGAAGCACTTACCTCTGAAGAGCTTGAAGACAGCGTTATCACAGAGTTGAAAAAGAGCAGGAAACAGCTCAAGTCCTAAAGAGTCACATTCGTTTAGGTAAAATCCTTAGGGACTGGTTTTTCAACCACAAATAAAAGTAATATGCACAGGTTTCTGGGTTTCTCATAAGTCGGATTACTTTGGAGCTAGCTTGAACTAGACATAACCCTGAAGACTTGTGTTGCATATGCACTTGGCCTAATCAAACCATAGAAAGACAACTTGCTCTATCATCTCTCGCTCTCTCTTCCTCTCCCTCTTTTCTACATCTGTCTATATCTATTATAATTTGGAAGCATACATAGCATAATGCCTCCAACTTAGAATATAATGTCATTGAATGCTGGAGCGTTAAAATGTTCCTTCCCTGGAACTAAGGGACCTAGTCTGAACATGAAAACCAGCCCCAGACCATTATTCCTCCCCCACCAAACTTTACAGTTGGCACAATGCATTGGGGCAGGAAGCGTTCTCCTGGTGTCTGCCAAACACAGATTCGACTGCCACATGGTAAAGTGTGATTCATCACTCCAGAGAAAGCGTTTCCACTGCTCCAGAGTCCAATGGAGGCGAGCTTTACATCACTCTAACTGATGTGAGGCAGCTCGGCCACGCATTTCATGAATAATGAACAGTTATTGTGCTGACGTTGCTTCCAGAGGCAGTTTGGAACATGGTAGGGAGTGGTGCAACCGAGGACAGATGATTTTTACATGCTACGCACTTCAGCACTCGGTGGTCCCTTTCTGTGAGCTTGTGTGGCCTACGACTTTGCGGCTGAGCCGTTGTTGCTCCTAGACATTTCTACTTCACAATAACAGCACTTACAGTTGACCAGGGCTGCTCTAGGAGGGCAGAAATGTGACCAACTGACTTGTTGGAAAGGTGTCATCCTATGACGGTGCCACGTTGAAAGACACTGAGCTCTTCAGTAAGGCCATTCTACTGCCAATGTTTAAATAAGAAGATTGCATGGCTGTGTGCTCGATTTTATACAGCTGTCATCAACAGGTGTGGCTGACATAGCCGAATCCACTAATTTGAAGGGGTGTCCACATACTTTTGTATCTATCTATCTATCCCTTTTCCCCCCTCTCCATACATATAATTCCCTGGCATGTACTGTAGAGACAATGTAACATATTTGAATCAAAACCTTATAAAATACAAATGAAAGGGTCTACGCTTGAGAATGCAAAGTGTTTCCTCCCAATCCCATTCCATTGTCACGCTAGTCAGAATGGGGGAGAGGATCTGTGATGAATAACATTGTTTGTAATCAGTCATTATGTTCCGCTCCAACGCAGTAGGAAGGAGGTTGGAAACTCATCAAGCCTAGGGAGCCGAGGCCTGGGAAACCAAGAGAACCGTGTCCCATGTCTGACAGACAGATAAAGGTTGTATCTATCCCAGGATGCCTTTGCTATGAGGTGAAAGGTGAGAGGTCAAAGGGGTGAGATCCAACAGAGGTGTTTTCCTCAAGATTCCAAACCCCTGCTCTGAACGTCCAGATATATTCTTTTATACGGTTAAAACTTCTGTAATTTTGTCGTTACTACAACCTGTCGTGAAAGACAAGATGGCTCCCACTGGGCGAAAAGGAAAGGAAGACATATGTATATTTATTGCTTCGTGAAAGTCTTTTCCCTAAACACATAAACTACAGGGTTGATTCAGGAAAATTCTTCAAATACGACCGAGGTGTTTTTTTTCACTGGGATTCAACTCAGAATGGTGCAGCCTTGGAGGTGAAGGGGTTAATGGTGTTTAACTGAGAGGTCACGCCCAGTAAGTGGGGATTAGTTGTGGTGTTTAAGACCAGTGTCTCTGGAGATGCGACATCTTGGTCTCCTCCTAATCCCGACTCTTCAGTATGTTGAAATAATGACTCAGTGAAGAAAGAAAATCCAATGCACACCTGCATACAGACTCATTTGTCACGGAGAATTTACCTGCTGCATGAGGAAATTCAAAAGAGCCTAGTGAGTCCCTGAAAAAGAGCAGTTCTGTCATGAGGCTCGGAGCCAGAGCGCGCAGCTTCGACCACTGTGCTACTGCAGTTCACAATGCTCTTGCAAGCACTAAGAAGGCTATGAATACTCATGATACATACAGTAGGCGCATGTATCTGCCAGGGTAGGCAACTGTTACCACCGGACCACCTAGCTGCTGTCACAGTCTCACTTCAGAATTAAATGTTCATCCATGTTTCTCAAACGTCACATTTCGAAGTAGCTCCAAACGTCACATTTCGAAGTAGCTCCACACATCACATTTCGAAGTAGCTCCAAACGTCACATTTCGAAGTAGCTCCACACATCACATTTCGAAGTAGCTCCAAACGTCACATTTCGAAGTAGCTCCACACATCACATTTCGAAGTAGCTCCAAACGTCACATTTCGAAGTAGCTCCAAACGTCACATTTCGAAGTAGCTCCACACATCACATTTCGAAGTAGCTCCAAACGTCACATTTCGAAGTAGCTCCAAACGTCACATTTCGAAGTAGCTCCACACATCACATTTCGAAGTAGCTCCAAACGTCACATTTCGAAGTAGCTCCACACATCACATTTCGAAGTAGCTCCAAACGTCACATTTCGAAGTAGCTCCAAACGTCACATTTCGAAGTAGCTCCAAACGTCACATTTCGAAGTAGCTCCACACATCACATTTCGAAGTAGCTCCAAACGTCACATTTCGAAGTAGCTCCACACATCACATTTCGAAGTAGCTCCAAACGTCACATTTCGAAGTAGCTCCACACGTCACATTTTGAAGTGTTTAAGGTTAAGTGAAGGCATTAACTCCAAATTCTTAATGTTATGCATTAACTCTGAATGGTTAAAGTAAGGGTTACGTTTTGGGATAGGCTTATATCAAAAATCTCTAAATTTGAATTTGCAACCTTTGGAATCAGATGCTTGTTCCCATCCACCATCCCCGTCCACAACACAAACCAAAGCCTACCTGAAGGTAACAGAACTTTTTGTTGCTCCTAGCGGCCGGTTTCCACATCACCTCCAGACGTTGAAAACTTTCTTGTATCATGGGTGACCTGGCCACACAGGCACTGAGGTAACCAAACATGTATTCTGCCTATTTCTTGCCTTCAACTTATAATGAAACAATTGATCTACAAAAAACAGATTTTTCCCTCTTTCTACAAAAGAGACCAAGAAACTGGAGCATTATATTGGAATAGGGTGTCATTTGAGACACACCCTGAGTAAACTAAACCAAACAACTACCTCTTCCCCTACTGTATTTATGTAATTATTTTGCTCCTTTGCATCCCAGTATTTCTACTTTGCACATTCATCTACTGTCAAATCTACCATTCCAGTGTTTTAATTGGTATATTGTATTTGCTTCGCCACCATGGCCTATTTACTGCCTTTACCTCCCTTATCTCACCTCATGTGCTCACATTGTTTAAATACTTATTTTTCTACTGTATTATTGACTGTATGTTTGTTTTACTCCATGTGTAACTCTGTGGCGTTGTATGTGTCGAACTGCTTTGCTTTATCTTGGCCAGGTCGCAGTTGTAAATGAGAACTTGTTTTCAACTTGCCTACCTGGTTAAAAAAAGGTGGAAACACAATGAGCTGTCGTCCTGAGTCAGCTTGCATGTGCCCGCCCCGCCACAAGGAGTCACTAGAGTGCGATAGGACAAGGACATCCCAGTCGGCCAAACTCTCCTCTTACCCAGACGACGCTGGGCCAATTGTGCACTGCCTCATCGGTCTCCCGGTCGGCTGCAACACCGCCCGGGATCGAACCTGGATCTGTAGTGACGTCTCTAGCACTGCAATGCAGTGCTTAGACTGCTGCGCCACTCGGTAGGCTTGAGTGAACTTCTCAAATGCCTGAGTGAGGAAATGGAATCCTATGTATTAGTTCATCTTGAAACAATGTACATACTTCTATGCTTTTTATGTGTGTCGCGAGGCGTATAAGTCTGAGCCAGTGTGTCCTGGGGTCCATATAAGCTGTGTTTTAACACACCGTAATATAATAACACAGTAATACTAGGGTCCATAGCTGCTTCTGTGGAATAGGAAACCAGTTGTTACCTGAGGTCTCAGACATGCCCATTAATGTTAGCTCGCTGAACTGGATCAAACACACAAACACACACACTCTTACGTATGGGAAATATTTTACAAGGCATGTTAATGTGGACCAGGTATTCTAGAAAGTCTAGTAAAGGCTGAGATGGTATGGTCTACAGGCATTAGGCTCTGGAATCTGTCTCCATGGATACTATCCTCTGGAATATTTAGAAGGGTAAGATATTACACAGTCAAGCATGTTAGGATGTACGTGTGAGATCCCAGCCTTGGCCTTGGTCATTGTCGACCCATGTTCATGTAAGTTAGACTGGAAACTTTTGTGATTGTAATATAACGAAGACAATGGCATCAACAGAGGTGGTCGCCTCGCTTTGAGTCCTTAGGAAACCATGCAGTGCCTGTTGTTTTCACTAAGGTTAGACCCTCAGAGGACTGGGACCACTCCTGAGACACCTGTTGTTTTCACTAAGGTTAGACCCTCAGAGGACTGGGACCACTCCTGAAACACCTGTTGTTTTCACTAAGGTTAGACCCTCAGAGGACTGGGACCACTCCTGAAACACCTGTTGTTTTCACTAAGGTTAGACCCTCAGAGGACTGAGACCACTCCTGAAACACCTGTTGTTTTCACTAAGGTTAGACCCTCAGAGGACTGGGACCACTCCTGAGACACCTGTTGTTTTCACTAAGGTTAGACCCTCAGAGGACTGGGACCACTCCTGAAACACCTGTTGTTTTCACTAAGGTTAGACCCTCAGAGGACTGGGACCACTCCTGAAACACCTGTTGTTTTCACTAAGGTTAGACCCCTCAGAGGACTGGGACCACTCCTGAAACACCTGTTGTTTTCACTAAGGTTAGACCCTCAGAGGACTGAGACTACTCCTGAAACACCTGTTGTTTTCACTAAGGTTAGACCCCTCAGAGGACTGGGACCACTCCTGAGACACCTGTTGTTTTCACTAAGGTTAGACCCTCAGAGGACTGAGACCACTCCTGAGACACCTGTTGTTTTCACTAAGGTTAGACCCTCAGAGGACTGAGACCACTCCTGAGACACCTGTTGTTTTCACTAAGGTTAGACCCCTCAGAGGACTGGGACCACTCCTGAAACACCTGTTGTTTTCACTAAGGTTAGACCCTCAGAGGACTGGGACCACTCCTGAGACACCTGTTGTTTTCACTAAGGTTAGACCCTCAGAGGACTGAGACCACTCCTGAGACACCTGTTGTTTTCACTAAGGTTAGACCCTCAGAGGACTGGGACCACTCCTGAAACACCTGTTGTTTTCACTAAGGTTAGACCCTCAGAGGACTGGGACCACTCCTGAAACACCTGTTGTTTTCACTAAGGTTAGACCCTCAGAGGACTGAGACCACTCCTGAGACACCTGTTGTTTTCACTAAGGTTAGACCCCTCAGAGGACTGGGACCACTCCTGAGACACCTGTTGTTTTCACTAAGGTTAGACCCTCAGAGGACTGGGACCACTCCTGAAACACCTGTTGTTTTCACTAAGGTTAGACCCCTCAGAGGACTGGGACCACTCCTGAGACACCTGTTGTTTTCACTAAGGTTAGACCCTCAGAGGACTGGGACCACTCCTGAGACACCTGTTGTTTTCACTAAGGTTAGACCCTCAGAGGACTGGGACCACTCCTGAGACACCTGTTGTTTTCACTAAGGTTAGACCCTCAGAGGAATGGGACCACTCCTGAGACACCTGTTGTTTTCACTAAGGTTAGACCCTCAGAGGACTGGGACCACTCCTGAAACACCTGTTGTTTTCACTAAGGTTAGACCCTCAGAGGACTGGGACCACTCCTGAGACACCTGTTGTTTTCACTAAGGTTAGACCCTCAGAGGACTGGGACCACTCCTGAGACACCTGTTGTTTTCACTAAGGTTAGACCTCGAGAGGTGCAGCGGTCTAAGGCACTCCATCTCAGTGCTAGAGGTGCTATTACAGACCCTGGTTCGATTCCAGGCTGTATCACAACTGGTGGTGATTGGGAGTCCCATAGGGCGGCTTACAATTGGCCCAACGCTTTTAGGGTTTGGCCGGGGTAGGCCGTCATTGTAAATAAGAATTTGTTCTTAACCGACTTGCCTAGTTATATAAAGGTATAAAAATAGAACCCTCAGAGGACTAAAAACTCAACACACTCACTTACTGTACATTTTAACACCCACAGACATACAGACCTCCATTATCTGGGAACACATAGGCATCCCCACAAGGTAAAACGAGATTTGGCAAAGTAATATATTCATGACTTTTAGTCCCTACTATTGGATCCACATGTCAGGGGTAATTTGGGGCAGAGCAGCACTCCTACATGCTTACGTCTGTTTGATTGTAACAATTACGTGTGCATGGGTCTGGT
The DNA here is from genome assembly GCF_013265735.2 of Oncorhynchus mykiss. Taxonomy (NCBI): domain Eukaryota; kingdom Metazoa; phylum Chordata; class Actinopteri; order Salmoniformes; family Salmonidae; genus Oncorhynchus; species Oncorhynchus mykiss. Next base: position 12,266,980 of record NC_050572.1, read on the forward strand.
TAAGACTCCCGACCGTTTATGGTTTCCGGCTGAGTACACAGACAGGTTCAAAGATTGTTTCTCCTCATTTACGAGGAGTAACATAAAGAGTGGAGTCAAGCCTCAAGGACCTCTCTGTCTTTCTCCTTCTTCTCTCTCTCTCTTTCTTTCTCTCCCCCCTTTCTATTTTTCTCTCTCTCTCCCTCTCTCTCTGTCTCAATCTCTTTCTCTCTCTTGCTCCCTCTCTCTCTCCCTCTCTCTCTCTCTCTCTCTCGCTCCCTCTCTCTCTCCCTCTCTCTCTCTCTCTCTCTCTCTCTCTCTCTCTCTCTCTCTTGCCCTTTCGCTGTCTCTCTCTCTTTCTTTCTCTCCCCCCTCTCTATTTCTCTCTCTCTCTCCCTCTCTCTCTGTCTCTCTCTTTTTCTCTCTCTTGCTCCCTCTCTCTCGCTCTCTCTCTCTCTCTCTCTCTCTCTCTTGCCCTCTTGCTGTCTCTCTCTTTGTCTCTTTCTGTCTCTCTCTCTCTCTCTGTCTCTCTCTTTCTTTCTCTCTCTCTTGCCCTCTCGCTGTCTCTCTCTCTATCTCTCTCTCTCTCTCTCTCTCTGTCTCTATATCTCTCTCTCTTTCTCAATCTCTCTCAGTCCACAGATGATCTGTAGGCTGAGAACCCCACACTGTAATATTTGTACCTTTTATTTTTCTTCACCTCCCTCCCTCCCTGTTTTGTAATTTCTCCTGCCAACCAGCAGTGCTTAGCTCCCTGAAAACCATAAAACGATTGTTTTTACAGAAAACACTGGCGTTCTTTTCTACATGTCTTCAAAGAAGCCTTCTCTGGCGCTGGAGAGACATCGTGTCTGGTTGTGTGTTCTCAGTAGTATTCCCACTTTGTAATGAATAAAAGAGAAAGGGGGAGAGAGAGAAAAAGAAAGAAAGAAAGAAAGTAAGAAAGAAAGAGAAAGAGTTGGAAGGAAATGTTTTAACTGGCAATTTCAGCATGCAAACAGCACCCAAACATGTAACTAGAAAACACTAGGAGACAGACACATAACCTGAGAGAGAGGTATAAACATGTAACTAGAAAACACTAGGAGACAGACACATAACCCGAGAGAGAGGTATAAACATGTAACTAGAAAACACTAGGAGACAGACACATAACCCGAGAGAGAGGTATAAACATGTAACTAGAAAACACTAGGAGACAGACACATAACCCGAGAGAGAGGTATAAACATGTAACTAGAAAACACTAGGAGACAGACACATAACCCGAGAGAGAGGTATAAACATGTAACTAGAAAACACTAGGAGACAGACACATAACCCGAGAGAGAGGTATAAACATGTAACTAGAAAACACTAGGAGACAGACACATAACCCGAGAGAGAGGTATAAACATGTAACTAGAAAACACTAGGAGACAGACACATAACCCGAGAGAGAGGTATAAACATGTAACTAGAAACACTAGGAGACAGACACATAACCCGAGAGAGAGGTATAAACATGTAACTAGAAAACACTAGGAGACAGACACATAACCTGAGAGAAAGGTATAAACATGTAACTAGAAAACACTAGGAGACAGACACATAACCCGAGAGAGAGGTATAAACATGTAACTAGAAAACACTAGGAGACAGACACATAACCCGAGAGAGAGGTATAAACATGTAACTAGAAAACACTAGGAGACAGACACATAACCCGAGAGAGAGGTATAAAGAGAGAATGAGAGTTATAGAGATAATTAAAGAGAGTAAAGTGTGAGAGAGACTGAGACAAAACTAGAGAGAAAGGGAGATATAGGGATGAAAAAGTCATAAACACATAAGGAGGAGCCTGGACACAGCGGGGCAGGACAGGGCGGGGCAGGACAGGGCGGGGCAGGACGGGGCGGGGCAGGACGGGGCGGGACAGGGCGGGGCAGGACAGGGCAGGACAGGGCGGGGCAGGACAGGGCGAGGCAGAAAATGTCGGGAAAGAGTGGGGGGGGGGGACAGGACAGGACAGGACAGGACAGGACAGGACAGGACATGGCATGGCAGTTACAGTTACATATTTAATTAAATAAATATATTTTTCTCCAATATTGTGGTATCCAATCACAGTCTTGTATCATTGCTGCAACTCCTGTACAGACCCGGGAGAGGCGAAAGTTGAGAGCCGTGCGACTGCCGAAACACAACCCAGCCAAGCCGCACAATTTTTTGACACAATGCCCACTTCACCCAGAAGCCAATTGTGCGTGGCCGGCTGCGACAGAGCATGGTCTCGAACCCAGAATCTCTAGTGGCGCAGCTAGCACTGCAATGAAGTGCCTTAGACCACTGCACCACCTGGGAGGCCCTGGGTCATGGCTTTCTAGTGGTTAACACAAGACCTAGTGCTGGGCTGTAGCCCCAAGGACCGTGGGGCTTCTGGTGGGACCTCTCCAGCGCTGGTCTGTAGCCCCCATGACTGTGGGGTTTCTGGTAGGACCTCTCTAGTGCTTGGCTGTAGCCCCCACGGCTGTGTGGTTTCTGGTGGGACCTCTCTAGTGCTTGGCTGTAGCCCCCACGGCCGTGTGGTTTCTGGTGGGACCTCTCTGGTGCTTGGCTGTAGCCCCACGGCTGTGTGGTTTCTGGTGGGACCTCTCTAGTGCTTGGCTGTAGCCCCACGGCTGTGTGGTTTCTGGTAGGACCTCTCTAGTGCTTGGCTGTAGCCCCACGGCTGTGTGGTTTCTGGTGGGACCTCTCTGGTGCTTGGCTGTAGCCCCCACGGCCGTGTGGTTTCTGGTGGGACCTCTCTGGTGCTTGGCTGTAGCCCCACGGCTGTGTGGTTTCTGGTGGGACCTCTCTAGTGCTTGGCTGTAGCCCCACGGCTGTGTGGTTTCTGGTAGGACCTCTCTAGTGCTAGGCTGTAGCCCCACGGCTGTGTGGTTTCTGGTAGGACCTCTCTGGTGCTTGGCTGTAGCCCCACGGCTGTGTGGTTTCTGGTGGGACCTCTCTAGTGCTAGGCTGTAGCCCCACGGCTGTGTGGTTTCTGGTGGGACCCCTCTAGTGCTTGGCTGTAGCCCCACGGCTGTGTGGTTTCTGGTAGGACCTCTCTGGTGCTTGGCTGTAGCCCCACGGCTGTGTGGTTTCTGGTGGGACCTCTCTAGTGCTAGGCTGTAGCCCCACGGCTGTGTGGTTTCTGGTGGGACCTCTCTAGTGCTTGGCTGTAGCCCCCACGGCCGTGTGGTTTCTGGTGGGACCTCTCTAGTGCTTGGCTGTAGCCCCCACGGCCGTGTGGTTTCTGGTGGGACCTCTCTAGTGCTTGGCTGTAGCCCCCACGGCCGTGTGGTTTCTGATGGGACCCCTCCAGCGCTTGAAGGTAGCCCCCAGGACAGTGTTTCTGGCCAATCTCACCACGGACAGCCCAGAGACCCAGACCCAGAGACCCAGTGACCCAGACCTAGACACAGACACAGACACAGACACAGACACAGACACAGACACAGACACAGACACAGACACAGACACAGACACAGACACAGAGATTCATACCCAGAGACCCAGACCCAGAGACTCAGAAGGAAAACTCAATGCAAATGGGCGCATTGCGGACATTTTGTACGGTTTCTGACCTGAACTATACAAGTATACAAGTAACTCTAAAATTCAACTCAAATATTAGCCAGAAAGGCTCTTGATCCAGGAGTGGATTCTCTGCTGTTACCAAGCGAATGCTTGATTTTGGAAGAAGCCAAACATAACTAGCTGCTAAATTAGCAAATCAAATGAACTACTGCAGATAATTTAGAGAGTTAACTTAATAGTTAAAAGATATCTCGCTGGTAAACATTTAGTTGTGAGTTCCATCATGCAATTAGATAACCTGGTGCATGCTGCACAACAGTGCGTGACTCACAAGGCTTCAGTCTCTCGTTGTCGTTGTGTGCTTGTAAACAAACACCACGTGACATGTGACTGGGGACTATCATAAGCTTCATAATAATGTGACAGGTGAAATGAAGAACGCAATGTTCTTTATCTCCTAACGTATTGCACAAGTTGAGGTATTTACTTAAAAAGTAGCTCCAAATGTTCAAATGTATTAAAAAACGACCCAGAGAATACAGACCCAGAGACCCAGACCCAGAGACCCAGACCTAGACACAGACACAGACACAGACACAGACACAGACACAGAGATTCATACCCAGAGACCCAGACCCCCAGCAACCCAGACCCAGAGACCCAGCAACCCAGCAACCCAGACCCAGAGACCAAGACCCAGAGACCCAGACCCAGAGACCCAGACCCAGAGACCCAGAGACCAAGACCCAGAGACCCAGAGACCCAGAGACCTAGAGACCCAGAGACCCAGCAACCCAGCGACCCAGACCCAGAGACCAAGACCCAGAGACCCAGAGACCCAGAGACCCAGAGACCTAGAGACCCAGCAACCCAGAGACCAAGACCCAGAGACCCAGAGACCCAGCAACCCAGACCCAGAGACCCAGAGACCCAGACCAAGAGAACCAGAGACCCAGAGACCCAGAGACCAAGACCCAGAGACCCAGAAACCCAGAGACCACGACCCAGAGACCCAGACCCAGAGACCCAGAGACCCAGCAACCCAGAGACCAAGACCCAGACCCAGAGACCAAGACCCAGAGACCCAGTATAGAGAGACAGGGAGGACAGGGAGAGATAGACGGAAGGAAGGATGGAATGATGAGAGGAGGTGGAATGAAGACATTGTTTGATAGAAATATGATGAATGGGTAGATGGAGAGAATGAAAATCACACTAGTGAGAAAGGAAGAGGGAGGGTCATGTGAGGTGTAAACCACTTAAAGGTCCCCCCTGCTCTACAGTGGTCTGGCCTGCTGCTTTACTCTGGTCGGCACTAAATCTAGCTGACGCAAGTTACACTGTCACACACTAAACACAGACCTTCATTTAGCAACACAGAGAGAGAGAGAGTGATGGGGAGAGAGAGAGAGAGAGAGAGAGAGAGAGAAAGAGAGAGAGCGATGGGGAGAGAAAGAGAGGGAGAGAGGGACACACCACCTCCACCACCATCTCCAAAACCGCCACCACCTCCACCACTACCTACACCACCTCCACCACCACCACCACTACCTCTACAACCACAACCACTACCACCTCCACAACCACCACCACAACCACAACCTCTACAACCACCACCTCCACCACTACCTCTACAACCACCTCCACCACCTCCACCACTACCTCCAACACCTCCACCACTACCTCCACCACTCCCTCCACCACCACCTCCACCACCTCCACCTCCACCACCACCTCCACCTCCACCTCACCTCCACCACCTCTACAACCACCACTCCCTCCACCACCTCCACCACAACCACCACCTCCACTTCCACCACCACCACCACCTCCATCACTACCGCTAAAACCACCACCACCTCCGCCACCACCACCTCAACCACCTCCACACCACCACCACCACCTCCACCACCTCTACAACCACCACCGACACCACCACCTCTACAACCACCACCTTTACAACCACCACCAGATCCACCACCTCTACAATCACCACTACCTCCACCACCACTACCTCCACCAACTCCACCACTACCTCTACAACCACCACCACCTCCACCACCTCCACCTTCACCTCCACCTCCACCATCACCTCCACAACCACCAAAACCTCCACCACCTCCACCACCTCCAGCACTACTTCTAAAACCACCACCGACTCCAACACCTCCACCACTACCTCCACCACTACCTCTCCACCACCACAACCACCACTACCTCTACAACCACCACTCCCTCCACCACCACCTCCACCACCACCTCCACCACCATCTCCACCACCTCCACAACCACCTCCACCTCCACCACTACCTCTAAAACCACCACCACCTCCACCACCTCCACCTCCACCTCTACCTCCTAAACCACCACTACCTCCACCACCTCCACCACCTCCACCACCTCCAGCACTACTTCTAAAACCACCACCGACTCCAACACCTCCACCACTACCTCCACCACTACCTCTCCACCACCACAACCACCACTACCTCTACAACCACCACTCCCTCCACCACCACCTCCACCACCACCTCCACCACCATCTCCACCACCTCCACAACCACCTCCACCTCCACCACTACCTCTAAAACCACCACCACCTCCACCACCTCCACCTCCACCTCTACCTCCTAAACCACCACTACCTCCACCACCTTCACCACTACATACACCACATCCAGCACCTCCACCACTACCTCTACAACCACCACCACCTCCACCACTACCTCTACAACCACCACCACCACCACCACCACCACCTCCACCACCTCCACCACTACCTCCACCACTACCTCTCCACCACTACCTCTCCACCACCACTACCACCACTACCTCTCCACCACCACAACCACCACTACCTCTACAACCACCACTCCCTCCACCACCACCTCCACCACCACCTCCACCACCACCTCCACCACCTCCACAACCACCTCCACCTCCACCACTACCTCTAAAACCACCACCACCTCCACCACCTCCACCTCTACCTCCTAAACCACCACTACCTCCACCACCTTCACCACTACATACACCACCTCCAGCACCTCCACCACTACCTCTACAACCACCACCACCTCCACCACTACCTCTACAACCACCACCACCACCACCACCACCTCCACCACCTCCACCACTACCTCCACCACTACCTCTCCACCACTACCTCTCCACCACCACTACCACCACTACCTCTACAACCACCACTACCTCCACCACCATCTCCACCACCACCACCACTACCTCTACAACCACCACTACCTCCACCACCACCGCCACTACCTCTACAACCACCACTACCTCCACCACCACCTCCACCACCACCACCACTACATCTACAACCACCACTACCTCCACCACCACCTCCACCACCAGAACCACCACCTCTACAACCACCACTACCTCCACCACCTCCTCCACCACCTCCACCACTACCTCCAAAACCACCACCACCTCCACCATCTCCACCACTACCTCCAAAACCACCACCACCTCCACCACTATCTCCAAAACCGCCACCACCTCCACCACTACCTCCACCATCTCCACCACTTCCACCACTACCTCCACCACCACCTCCACCACTACCTCTACAACCACCACCATCTCCACATCCACCACCACCTCCACCACCTCCACCACTACAACCACAACCACCACCACCTCCACCACCTCCACCACCTTCACCACTACCTCTACAACCACCACCCCCTCCACCACCTCCACCACCACCACCACTACTTCCAGCTCCTCAACCTTCCCTATTTCTCCTCCTCTAAAGTTTTGACATAGAGGGGTCACTCTCACTCTTTGTTTTCTTTCTTTCTCCCTGTGCTTTCAAGAATTTCTGCAATGCTTCCCAGGAATTTGGCGTTTGTTGACTTTGGTTTGGGATAAAAGGTGTAGCCTAGTCTGTTCTCCCCGCTGATCTTACAGGCGATTAGATGGCCTCAATGTGAGCTGATGCTGACTCATAGGGTTCGAGACAGATGACTCATGGTATGCTTCCCAAATGGCACCCTACTCCCTATATAAGGCTACTACTAAGCTAAAGACACTCACTAAGCTAAGGACCCTGGGACTAAACACCATCATCTGCAACTGGATCCTGGACTTCCAGACGGGCCGTGCCCAGGTGGTAAGGGTAGGCAACAACACATCTGCCATGCTGACCTTCAAAACAGGGGCACCTCAGGGGGGAGTGCTTAGTCCCCTCCTGTACTCCCTGTTCACCCACGACTGCGTGGCCAAGCATGACTCCAACACCACCATTAGGTTTGCTGACAACACAGAGATGATTGTGGACTACAGGAAAAGGAGGAGCGAGCCATGCCTCCATTCTCATCGGCAGGGCTGTAGTGGAGCAGGTTGAGAGCTTCAACGGGTTGCATCACTCCCTGGTACGGCAACTGCTCGGCCTCTGACCTCAAGGCACTACAGAGGGTAGTGCGTACGGCCAAGTACATCACTGGGGCTAAGCTGCCAGCCATCCAGGACCTCTACACCAGGCGGTGTCAGAGGAAGTCCCTTAAAATGATCAAAGACCGCAGCCACCCCAGTCATAGACGGTTCTCTCTACTACCGCATGGCAAGAGGAACCAGAGCACCAAGTCCAGAACCAAAAGGCTTCTCAACATCTTTTACCCCCAAGCCATAAGATTCCTGAACAAGTAATCAAATGGCCACTGTGACTATTTGCATTCCCACCCCCTCTGTTTTTACACTGCTGCTAGTTGCTGTTTATTATCTAGGCACAGTCACTTCACCCCCACCTACATGTACAAATGACCTCGACAAGATTAAGTGAGAGAGAGAGAGAGAGAGAGAGAGGGTATCCTGCGCATTGACACGATAGGGGTACCCCCTGTATATAGCCTGTATATAGCCTCATTAAGTTAGATGTGGAAGGAGGGAGCGGGGGCGGTGGTGGGAGTTGGGGGGATACATTGCTTGGAAAGGTTCAGAGTTCATGGAGATAGATGCATGGATAGAGGCAAAGCTGACTCCTCACAACAGTAATCCATGAGGTGGACGTAAAGTAGAAAATTATATTCCATGACAACACAAAATAATCCAGAGCTCCTGTGAGAACCACTAAGTCCGAGCTGTTCTGGCACAATGGCAAGAGAGTACTTCAGGGGCTATATGTATCATGCGTCAGAGTAGGAGTGCTGATCGAGGATCAGTCCCACCTTGTCAATGACATCTTCTTCATTATGATATAAAATAAATTACTTTCAATGCTCAACTCTGTTCATTTTTATCCTCCTCCATGCTGTAATTGCCTTCCTCAGGGAAGCTTTCAGGGAGGCCGGCATTTTTAAACATGGCCGTTTCCACATGCACCGGGGTGCATCCTAAATGGCTCCCTCTTCGCTATATAGTGCTCTGGTCGAAAGTAGTGCACTATATAGGGAATAGGGTGCCATTTGGGAGACAACCCATTACCTACGATGCGTGGGTAAGAGAAAATGGGGATTGGCTCTCACAGGCCAACAACAATATTGTGTTTAATCTAGATACCATTACATGCAAAACGAGCAGGAGAAATTCAAGGGGCACCATTGTTTCCCCGACGCCATTTTCTTCTCGGGCCAATAATGGACTGTTTCCTTTAGAAACCCGAACCAGAAGAGACATGTTGCGGTGCTACTTATGAAGTGAAGGATGGAGAGTGAGAGTGAGAGAGAGAGAGAGAGAGAGAGAGAGAGAGAGAGAGGGAGCGAGAGAGAGAGAGAGAGAGAGAGAGATAGAGACAGAGAGAGAGAGAGACGAAGAGAGAGACAAAGAGAGAGACAAAGAGAGAGAGAGACAAAAAGAGAGACAAAGAGAGAGACAAAGAGAGAGAGAGACAAAGAAAGAGATGAAGAGAGAGATGAAGAGAGAGACAAAGAGAGAGAGACAGAGAGAGACAAAGAGAGAGACAAAGAGAGAAATGAAGGGAGAGACGAAGAGAGAGGGAGGGAGAGAGAGAGAGAGAGAGAGAGAGAGAGAGAGAGACAAAGAGAGAGGGAGAGAGAGAGAGAGAGAGAGAGAGAGAGAGAGAGAGAGAGAGAGCGAGAGAGAGCAGAGCAGAGGTCAGATGAGCTCCTGCATTTTTCAGCATTTTCTTTAAAAAAGATAGATTAGGAGTTAGATAAACTTGGATTTTTTGTCAGGAACACATACTGGATTCTACCCTCTACAACATAACCCCCACTTCAAATCAAAACTTAAAACCTACAACCTGATTTTGGACAGAATTACGGAATAATCTGGAAGGTTCACTACCAAGATGTATTACTCTATACAGCAAATTCTCTGGAAAACAACAGAAACCTGAAAACACCATCCAACCTGGAACTGAGTGAGTAATGTTTAGTCTGAAACTATATTTTATCTCCAAAAGCCAAGAAGAAAAATATACAACATTACTTTATAAGGACTGAATTCTAACATAATTCTGCCAAGCTTGATACAGCTTCAACTAGCACTGACGTGTCAAGTGAGAGGTGTCAAAGCCCATTAGCCCAACAATGGCAGGAGAGTCACACAGTCTACCCCAACCAAATGGAGAGGCCTTAGAAGCTGCCTCCCGCTGTTCAGAGGTAATTAAAATACAGTACCCTGTGCATGTAAAGAATGATAAAGCAAGAAAAGATTACAAAATGAAGCTCCTTATGGAAAATCAAGAGACACTTTTTGCTGACTATTACAAAAATGGGAACAAAAGCAACCTTATATTCCACACAAACCATCCCCTGGCATGGCACAGTGCTATATTAGCACACTACCCCTTTGTTAAGAGAGGGGGGGTTAACGAGGGGTGGAAACTCAGAATACTTGATAACGAGGACTCTGAGTCAGGTAATATAAATATCTATAAGTCCGGAACAGTAATGGTACAGGGTAACCCCAAACAGTTTCAGCTGGACTTTCACCTAATCAAAGAATTAGCCCAGCAGGAGAAGCTCTCCCTTGATAAAGATACCCCCACCCCGAGCGGGTCAGACCAGACCTCTTCATTATGTAACCCCACAGACGAGCAACCCCCAGCGGAGAGTCAACCTCCCAGCACAGATTATCACTCCCTCATTGAAATGAAGGACAAATTCACCCAGCTGGAGGTAAGGCAGGTGGAGCTGGAACAGCAGGTGATTACACTTCAGTCAGCACAGACCCAGACAACGGTCCAGCACAACAACACCCCCTCATTGAAACGAAGGATAAATTCACCCAGCTGGGAGGTAAGGCAGGTGGAGCTGGAACAGCAGGTGATTACACTTCAGTCAGCACAGACCCAGACAACAGTCCAGCACAACAACACCCCCTCAACCAGACCCAGAGAGCTGGAGGTGGAGAGAGACATATCTGCACTGTGGACAGTTGTGAGACAACTTCAATAGGAGAAAGAGCAGGATCAGGAAAAGAACAGAGCTCTCGAGGAGAGGATCAGACTGCTGGAGGAGAGGATCAGACTGCTGGAGGTGGAGAGGTTGAGGGGGATGGAGGAGAGCGTGAGGGGGACGGAGGAGAGGTTGAGGGGGATGGAGGAGAGGATCAGACTGCTGGTGGAGGAGAGGTTGAGGGGGATGGAGGAGAGGTTGAGGGGGATGGAGGAGAGGTTGAGGGGGACGGAGGAGAGGTTGAGGGGGACGGTGTGTGACAGAGAACAACCCACTAGAGAGGTAGCCACCCCCACAGAGAAGCCAGCAGAACAACCCACCTCAGCACCCGACAAAAGTCTTGACACCACAGCAGAACAGTCCACACCAGACCCTGACCATACAGTCGACATCACAGCAGAACAGACAAATGAAGAACCCCAAGCCCAGCGGCTCTCACCCCCTCTGAGCACCCCCCCTGTCAGCCACCCTGATAGCCCTTCTGACAAGCCCCCCACACCCACTGAGGACAAACACAAGACACAGATTGTACTACTTATGGACTCAAATGGGAAATATATAGAAGAAAAAAAACTTTTTCCCAAACACAGTGTGTCTAAACTCTGGTGTCCAAACACCCAGCGCGCCCTCGACCTTCTGTCTGAGGACCAACTTGGCTCACCCAGCCACATAATAATACACACAGGCACAAACGACCTGAGAGCACAGCAGGAAAGGGTGGCCACAGCACTGAAGGGAGTGATTGAAAAGGCTTCTTCTACTTTCCCCAACGCACAAGTGGTTATCTCCTCCCTGCTACCACGAAAAGACTTCCACCCTGCCACAATACAGCGGGTAAACGCAAGTATTTCCCGTGACTGTGCCTCAAAACCAAATGTTTTCCTGGCCCACCACTCCACCCTGGACTTGAACAGCCTCTATGACCAGGTCCACCTCTACAAGGCAGCTGTGCCCAACTTTGCCCAAACTCTAAAGGATATCGCTCTCAAACGTATCCCCAACACTTCACATAGGAGCAACAGATCAATAGACACCCCACCCAGACCAGCGAGACACCCTCCCAGACCTGCAGGACCCCCCCCTGGACCTACACATAGAGGACCCACGCCAAGAGGAATTACATCCAGACCACAGCACACCCAGACACATCCACACCCCCACCTCAAACCAATCAACACCCCCCCACGTCAACCATGCCCACACCCCATTTAGGCCCCCTCAGATCAGACCTATGCCACTCCTGCCCACCCCATGCACCCACCCCCGCAAAGAGGGTCTCAACATGGAAGCCACACATACGCCCAGGTAGTGAGCGGGCAAACAGTCCCAACCCCCACTCTCACACTCGCCCAAGCCAATGGCATGTACCAGATGCTCAGCAGGCTCTGCTCACACTTACTGGCCTGAGGCCACACCACGACCAACAACATTGGACACTCTGGAACAAAAAGCCTTCACTATATCATCCTGGAATATCCAAGGACAGAGGTCATCTGCCTTTGGCCTAAAGAGCAGAAACCCAGACTTCACCAAAAAAATCGGTAATACAGACATTGTCATCCTGCAATAAACCTGGTATAGAGGAGACAGACCCACTGGTTGCCCTCTAGGTTACAGACAGCTGGTAGTCCCATCCACCAAACTACCAGGTGTGAAACAGGGAAGGGACTATGCTAATTTGGTATAGAGCAGACCTAACTCACTCCATTAAATTAATCAAAACAGGAACATTCTACATTTGGCTGGAAATTCAAAAGGAAATTATCCTAACAGAGAAAAATGGTAGGTATGGTAGGTACACCTATAGCTCATCTCTTGGCAGTAGTACTGTAGACTACTTTATCACTGACCTCAACCCAGAGTCTCTCAGAGCGTTCACAGTCAGCCCACTGACACCCCTATCAGACCACAGCAAAATCACAGTCTACTTAAACAGAGCAATACTCAATCATGAGGCATCAAAGCCAAAGGAACTGAGTAACATTAAGAAATGCTATAGATGGAAGGAATGCAGTTTGGAAACCTACCAAAAAACAATTAGGCAACAACAAATTCAATCAATTTTAGACAATTTCCTGGGTAAAACGTTCCACTGTAATAGTGAAGGTGTAAACTTGGCAGTAGAAAATCTTAACAGTATATTTGACCTTTCAGCTTCCCTATCAAACCTAAAAATCTCAAATAGAAAACCGTAGAAAATTAACAACAATGACAAATGGTTTGATGAAGAATGCAAAAATCTAAGAAAGAAATTGAGAAACCTGTCCAACCAAAAACATAGAGACCCGGAAAACCTGAGTCTACGCCTTCACTATGGTGAATCACTAAAACAATACACAAATACACTACGGAAAAAGAAAGAACAGCATGTCAGAAATCAGCTCAATGTAATTGAAGAATCCATAGACTCTAACCACTTCTGGGAAAATTGGAAAACACTAAACAAACAACAACACAAAGAATTATCTATCCAAAATGGAGATGTGTGGGAAACCACTTCTCCAATCTTTTTGGCTCTATAACAAAGAATAAAGAGCAAAAACATATAGATGATCAAATACAGATCTTAGAATCAACTATTAAAGACTACCAGAACCCACTGGATTCTCCAATTACATTGAATGAGTTACAGGACAAAATAAAAACCCTCCAACCCAAAAAGGCCTGTGGTGTTGATGGTATCCTCAATGAAATGATCAAATATACAGACAACAAATTCCAATTGGCTATACTAAAACTCTTTAACATCATCCTTAGCTCTGGCATCTTCCCCAATATTTGGAAACAAGGACTGATCACCCCAATCCACAAAAGTGGAGACAAATTTGACCCCAATAACTACCGTGGAATATGCGTCAACAGTAACGTTGGGAAAATCCTCTGCATCATCATTAACAGCAGACTCGTACACTTCCTCAATGAAAACAATGTACTGAGCAAATGTCAAATTGGCTTTTTACCAAATTACCGTACAACAGACCATGTATTCACCCTGAACACCCTAATTGACCACCAAACAAACCAAAACAAAGGCAAAGTCTTCTCATGCTTTGTTGATTTCAAAAAAGCCTTCGACTCAATTTGGCATGAGGGTCTGCTATACAAACTGATGGAAAGTGGTGTTGGGGGTAAAACATACGACATTATAAAATCCATGTACACAAACAACAAGTGTGCGGTTAAAATTGGCAAAAAACACACACATTTCTTCACACAGGGTCGTGGGGTTAGAAAGGGATGCAGCTTAAGCCCCACCCTCTTCAACATATATATCAACGAATTGGCGCGGGCACTAGAAAAGTCAGCAGCACCCGGCCTCACCCTACTAGAATCCGAAGTCAAATGTCTGCTGTTTGCTGATGATCTGGTGCTTCTGTCACCAACCAAGGAGGGCCTACAGCAGCACCTAGATCTTATGCACAGATTCTGTCAGACCTGGGCCCTGACAGTAAATCTCAGTAAGACCAAAATAATGGTGTTCCAAAAAAGGTCCAGTCACCAGGACCACTAATACAAATTCCATCTAGACACTGTTGCCCTAGAACACACAAAAAACTATACATACCTTGGCCTAAACATCAGCGCCACAGGTAACTTCCACAAAGCTGTGAACGATCTGAGAGACAAGGCAAGAAGGGCATTCTATGCCATCAAAAGGAACATAAATTTCAACATACCAATTAGGATTTGGCTAAAAATACTTGAATCAGTCATAGAGCCCATTGCCCTTTATGGTTGTGAGGTCTGGGGTCCGCTCACCAACCAAGACTTCACAAAATGGGACAAACACCAAATTGAGACTCTGTACGCAGAATTCTGCAAAAATATCCTCTGTGTACAACGTAGGACACCAAATAATGCATGCAGAGCAGAATTAGGCCGATACCCACTAATTATCAAAATCCAGAAAAGAGCCGTTAAATTCTATAACCACCTAAAAGGAAGCGATTCCCAAACCTTCCATAACAAAGCCATCACCTACAGAGAGATGAACCTGAAGAAGAGTCCCCTAAGCAAGCTGGTCCTGGGGCTCTGTTCACAAACACAAACACACCCTACAGAGCCCCAGGACAGCAGCACAATTAGACCCAACCAAATCATGAGAAAACAAAAAGATAATTACTTGACACATTGGAAAGAATTAACAAAAAAACAGAGTAAACTAGAATGCTATTTGGCCCTACACAGAGAGTACACAGCGGCAGAATACCTGACCACTGTGACTGACCCACAATTAAGGAAAGCTTTGACTGTGTACAGACTCAGTGAGCATAGCCTTGCTATTGAGAAAGGCCGCCGTAGGCAGACATGGCTCTCAAGAGAAGACAGGCTATGTGCTCACTGCCCACAAAATGAGGTGGAAACTGATTAACCTCCTGCCCAATGTATGACCATATTAGAGAGACATATTTCCCTCAGATTACACAGATCCACAAAGAATTCGAAAACAAATCCAATTTTGAAAAACTCCCATATCTACTGGGTGAAATTGCCACGAGAAAAGGGCAACCAGTGAAGAACACACACCATTGTAAATACAACCCATATCTATGCTTGTTTATTTTATCTTGTGTCCTTTAACCATTTGTACATTGTTAAAACACTGTATATTTAAATAATATTACATTTGTAATGTCTTTATTGTTTTGAAACTTCTGTATGTGTGATGTTTACTGTTAATTTTTATTGTTTATTTCACTTTATATATTCACTTTTTATATTATCTACCTCACTTGCTTTGGCAATGTTAACACATGTTTCCCATGCCAATAAAGCCCCTTGAATTGAATTGAATTGAATTGAGAGAGAGACAGAGAGAGAGACAGGAATAAATAGAGGCAGAATGATATCATTGAGACGCATTCAATACAAAAACATAGACATCTCTGACAGATGTTTATGGGGATTGTTGTGTTATGCTAATTCAATATCAGACGCGGACATCAACCTTAGGTAGCGAGTAGTTTATATTTTATTTTATTATTATTACTTTATTTTTATTTCATTTTTTCTTTATTTAACTAGGCAAGTCAGTTAAAAACTAGTTCTTATTTTCAATGACGGGCTAGGAACAGTGCCTTGTTCTGGGGCAGAACGGCAGATTTGTACCTTGTCAGGTCGGGGATTTGAACTTCCAACCTTTCGGTTACTAGTCCAACACTAACCACTAGGCTACCCTGCAGCCTCATAACAGTGTTAACAGGGAGAAAGTAGGTTATATCAGTCTCATAACTGTGTTAACAGGGGGAGAGTAGGTTATATCAGTCTCATAACTGTGTTAACAGGGAGTGAGTAGGTTATATCAGTCTCATAACTGTGTTAACAGGGGGAGAGTAGGTTATATCAGTCTCATAACTGTGTTAACAGGGGGAGAGTAGGTTATATCAGTCTCATAACTGTGTTAACAGGGGGAGAGTAGGTTATATCAGTGTCATAACTGTGTTAACAGGGGCAGAGTAGGTTATATCAGTCTCATAACTGTGTTACAGCACAGTCTCATAACTGTGTTACAGCACTAAGACTGAATCCTACTACACCGGCTCCGGCGCTCGTCGGATGTACCAGGGATTGCAAACTGTTACAGACTACAAAGAGAAGCACAGGCGAGAGCTGGCCAGTGACACGAGCCTACCAGACGAGCTAAATTACTTCTATGCAAGTAACACTGAAAACATGCATGAGAGCATCAGCTGTTCCGGACGACTGTGTGATCACGTTCTTCGTAGCCGATGTGAGTAAGCCCTTTAAACAGGTCAACATTCACAAGGCCGCAACGGCAGACTGATTCCCAGGATGTGTACTCAGCATGTGCTGATCAACTGGCAAGTGTCTTCACTGACATTTTAAACATCTACCTGTCTGAGTCTGTAATATCAACATGTTTCAAGCAGACCACCATAGTCCCTGTGCCCAAGAACACTAAGGTAACCTGCCTAAATGACTACAGATCCGTAGCACTCACGTCTCTAGCCATGAAATGCTTTGAAAGGCTGGTCATGGCTCACATCAACACCATTATCCCAGAAACCCTAGACCCACTCCAATTTGCATACCGCATCAACAGATCCACTGATGATGCAGTCTCTATTGCACTCCACACTGCCCTTTGCCACCTGGACAAAAGGAACACTTATGTGAGAATGCTATTCATTGACTACATCTCAGTGTTCAACACCATAGAGCCCTCAAAGCTCATCACTAAGCTAAGGACCCTGGGACTAAACACCTCCCTCTGCAACTGGATCCTGGACTTCCTGACAGGCCTCCCCCAGGTGGTAAGGGTAGGTAACAACACATCCGCCACACTGATCCTGAACACGGGGGCCCCTCAGGGGTGCATGCTCAGTCCCCCCCTGTACTCCCTGTTCACTCATGACTGCACGGCAAGGCTCCAGCACCATCATTAAGTTTTCTGATGACACAACAGTGGTAGGCCTGATCACCGACAACGATGAGACAGCCTATAGGGAGGAGGTCAGAGACCTGACCATGTGGTGCCAGGACAACAACCTCTCCCTCAACATGATCAAGGCAAAGGAGATGATTATGGACTACAGGAAAAGGAGGACCGAGCACGCCCCCATTCTAATCGACGGGGCTGTAGTGGAGCAGGTTGAGAGCTTCAAGTTCCTTGGTGTCCACATCACTAACAAACTAACATGGTCCAAATACACCAAGACAGTTGTGAAGAGGGCACGACAAAACCTATTCCTCCACTGGAGACTGAAAATATTTGGCATGTGTCCTCAGATCCTCAAAGGTTTTTACAGCTGCATCATCGAGAGCATCCTGACGGGTTGCATCACTGCCTGGTATGGTAACTGCTCGGCCTCCGACCGCAAGTTACTACAGAGGGTAGTGCGTACGGCCCAGTACATCACCGGTGCCAAGCTTCTCTGCTCGCGCAAGACTAGGTCCAAGAGGCTTCTAAACAGCTTCTACCCCCAAGCCATAAGACTCCTGAACAGCTAATCAAATGGCTACCCAGACTATTTGCATTTCCCCCCCCACCCCCACCCCAACCCCACCCCCACCCCCACCCCCAGCCCCACCCTCACCCCACCACTTATTCTTATCTCTTACTTTATTTTTTTTAGGGCTTTTCTTAAAACTGCATTGTTGGTTAAGGGCTTGTCAGATAAGCATTTCACTGTAAAGTTCATTACACCTGTTGTATTCAGCGCATGTGACATGTGATTTGATTTGATCTGCATTGTCGACAGCCTGGAATGCAACCTATACATTCTCTGAAATTTGAACAAGATTACCATGAGACAAACTGACCAACTGACCGTACACTTTTTTCTCAGGCTCTGGACCTACAGCCCAAACATGCCAATAGGGTATATAAACGTGCCTCCAAAGAGCACGTCAGCTTTTACTCACTTGACCACACATTGACCGCTATAGGCCCCTGTATGTTTGTTTGTCTGTGTCACAATGACCTCAAGATGACCCCAAGATGAATGCCTCAGACCTTTTTGTGATGATGTCGTCCAAAGTATCTCTCTGCAAACATTTAAACATGTACAAGCACGCAGGCGCACACACACACACACACACACACACACACACACACACACACACACACACACACACACACACACACACACACACACACACACACACACACAAACAACTTAGTTTCCTGCGTAGCTCTGTGAATGTGTTCTGACCTCGGTGCTCACAGGAACTCCCTCCCTAAACAGCTGCTTCCACACACGTCACTCCAAACACTGTCCTCCCACACCTGGGGATTTGAAGATGTGGCACTGTGGTTCTCGTCTCAGCAGGCTAATCCGAGGCTTGAGCTATCAGCATGAAAGAGTTTACATGTGAAATACAGTAATTCTGTTCATTTGAAGAAAACGTGATTCCACTTTATTGTACAACTCCACTTTTTACAAGACCAGGGATTACTTAGAGACGAAATTGTAAAATGTTAATCACATCGTAATTACTAATTCACTACTCTCCTGAGTGTAATTGGAATTTATTTAAAAAAAAAACATTGTTACGTCACATTTGGTAAGTACCAAAAAAGTACTCCTTGTTACCAAATAATACAAGGTAAAACCAGGCAGAAACAGCACTGCAACACAATTATAATTAAATATCGAATGAAACAAAATATTCCTTTCGGAGTTGTTAATTAATTCACAGATTCAGAATAAGCAATTTACTTTGACATAACCTTATGAAGATATACAACCCATAAGGTTGTGATGACTGAGACACTGTTTCATCCAGTTGGAACACACCCTTTGGGGAAATGCTTTTTGTTCAGACAAAATTCATGAAAACAACTTACTCCTGAGAACCAGAGAACATTGCGTGTCCGCGGATGGAAATATGAATGTGTACATTACATGAAACAAGCTGTCCAAATGTTGTATAAATCATGCACCCATCAACATGTGAGGGAGGTCTATGGCAACAAACCACAATTTATGGATGTCGGGCAAAGTGGGATGACGTGGTTTATTTCTAGACTCACACACGGTAGAAAATGTCAGTAGAAAAATAATACCAGGGCGATGTCTACGTCTTTCACAGCGTCCCTCTCTCTTTCTCCCTTTCTATGGTGCCTTCAGAAAGTATTCACACCCCTTGACTTTTCCACATCATGGACAGAATATTATCTCAATGGCCTAGACTAACCTGTACCCCCGCACGTTGACTCGATACCGGGACCCCCGCACGTTGACTCGATACTGGGACACCCGCACGTTGACTCGATACCGGGACCCCCGCACGTTGACTCGATACCGGGACCCCCGCACGTTGACTTGATACCGGTACCCCCTGTATATAGCCTTGTTCTTTTATTATTGAAATTTGTTAAGTTTAGTTTATTTAGTAAATATTTTCTTAATTATTAATTCTTTCTTTCTGAAAACTGCATTGTTGGATAAGGGCTTGAAATGAGGCATTTCACGGTATGGTCTGTCTATACCTGTTGTATTCATCACATGTGGAAAATGATCTTGCAGGATTCAATAGTTGGAATTGTAAGAGTTGTTGCCCTGTCCCTTTCTCTGTGATGCAATTCTAATGGAATCCAGAAAGAACAAAACCCTGTCCCTTTCTCTGTGATGTCATTCTCATGGAATCCAGAAAGAACAAAACCCTGTCCCTTTCTCTGTGATGTCATTCTCATGGAATCCAGAAAGAACAAAACCCTGTCGCTTTCTCTGTGATGTCATTCTCATGGAATCCAGAAAGAACAAAACCCTGTCCCTTTCTTTGCGATGTCATTCTCATGGAATCCAGAAAGAACAAAACCCTGTCCCTTTCTCTGTGATGTCATTCTCATGGAATCCAGAAAGAACAAAACCCTTGTCCTCAGACATTTACATCAATAGGTGTTATGGGAAAAGACCCAAAACATCCACATCAAATAAAATATTTTTCTTGTTCAAATAACATGAAAATCAACCACTTTTTGTGCAGTATTTACTTACCATCCTTACAAAACACTGAATTTAAATGTACATGACTGTATTGTACATAGGCTGGTCGTCTAAGGTTTTACCTGTACACTTTCCATGGCCATGAAGGAAAACATTGCACAATACATTAACACAGTAATGACATTTGCACAATATTTCAAGAAATTGGAAAAACATATATCAAGCATTTATTTTTATATTCCACAAGTATAATCAGATTAAAAGTAGGGTACTGGTCAATGGGTATGAACGCTTTCTGACGTGCCCGTGTAGCGTGGTTCGTTCTGCGTTGTGTACTTTTAATTAGGACACTGCCACAACTGGAGGTCTGCTTGTTGGTTTCTTTTAATTTGCCCTGCACACGAAGAGACGACACACAATATTTTAGCCCTTGGCAGTCACAGCTCTCAGGCACCTGCCCGAGCACATAGAAACTCACTCAAACACTGTCCCAAGTACTCACAAGTTACAATAGGTACCCTAGTTAGCGAGCTCGGTGAAACTTGTTAACATAAATCTTTATATTGTCCACATTGTAACAAAACTTATGGTTACATAACAGCAAATTGTGTAACATTATCACAGTTTTATATTGAACAATTTCGGAGCCAAGGACAACATACCTCGGTAGCCAAAGGTCAGGCAAAAGAGAACAATAAGGGGCTACGGAAATACAGATAACCCGCGATGGACCATTCCAAAATATACACAACCTTTACAATCACGTGTATGTACAATATAGATATGAAAAAGTGTTTGTACACCAAAAACTAACATTAGCTATGCAGCTGTAATTAAATTTAAAAACACACTGAATTATTATTATTATTATCAAATTATTAACATCCCTTCTTGACCTGGCCTTTTTTAATTGGTCCTTGTGTGCAACTTGGTGCATATTCTAAGGGAACAACATCACACTGCTACACCCGTCCATCTCTTTCTTTCAGTCTCTCTTCATGTGTCCTGATCTCTCGCTCTCTCCTCCCCACATCTATCTCTCCTTCCTTCTTTCTCTCATGTGTCTTGTTCTCTCTTCTTCCTTCTTTCTTTCTTCAAAATCCTGCAGATGTATCAGCATGTTAAAGAAAACAGGCAGCAGCCCCGAGGCTTTGGCCAGCATGGAGAGACATGCCAGAACACCACGGCTCTCTGAACTGTACAAACCGCACAGTAGAAAAGGGAACCAGGACCACCCATGGAGGTGGCAAGAC
Source organism: Oncorhynchus mykiss (assembly GCF_013265735.2). Taxonomy (NCBI): domain Eukaryota; kingdom Metazoa; phylum Chordata; class Actinopteri; order Salmoniformes; family Salmonidae; genus Oncorhynchus; species Oncorhynchus mykiss. The sequence continues at coordinate 12,288,568 of NC_050572.1, forward strand.
AGCAACCCAGACCAACACCAGCTTCATGACCCACCGCTCTATGGGACGTGATGGGTCGGAGGAGAGGAAGGGGGTGGGGGTACAGGATGAAGCAGTTACAGAGAGAGATGGACAGGGCATTTAGAGAGAGATAGAGATGATAGAGAAGGGTCATCAAGTGAGAAAGAGAGATGGACAGGGAATTTAGAGAGAGAGAGTGATGAGAGAGAAGGGTCATCAAGTGAGAAAGGGAGATGGACAGGGAATTTAGAGAGAGAGAGAGATGGACAGGGAATTTAGAGAGAGAGAGAGAGAGCGAACATGAGAAACAAAGAGGAAGATATTAAGATAGATCAATTACAGCTAAACCCAGCCACAAGGCAACTGCCTGCATGTGTTGTGTGTTGCTGACTGTGCTTGTTTTGTTAAGTGTGTGTGAGCGAGAGCGAGAGCGAGAGCGAGAGCGAGAGCGAGACTCACTCTTAACAACTTAGTAGTTACTGTATTTCTGACTGCTATTCTTTCTTTTAGCAACATGAAATCACTATCAGTCAGCATGTGGAACATTCAGGGCATAAATTCATCAACCTATCAGTCAGCATGTGGAACATTCAGAGCCTAAACTCATCAACCTATCAGTCAGCATGTGGAACATTCAGGGCCTAAACTCATCAACCTTTGGACTGAAAGGTTTAGCACTGGAGTTCAACAAAAATCTTAAAGATGATGTCATTCTGCAGGAGACATGGTATAAGGCAGACATTTTCACTCACTGTCACACAGGCTACAAAGAGGTAATTGTGCCATCACAGAAACACAGCTCTGTCAATAGAGGCATTTGGTACAAATCCAAACTACACAATCTAATTGATCCCCTCAAAATATATCACATTTGGTTAAAACTGAAAAAAAAACTTGTACTGACAGAAAAATATGTGTTCCTTTGCGCAATATACCCCCCCCCCCCCCCCCCCCCCCCCCCCCCCCTCAGAATTCCCATATTATTCAGAGGAGATCTTCCCCACCCTTGAGGAAGAGACATACCATTTCCAGGCCCAGGGAAATGTGCTCATCTGTGGGGACACAAATACACGCACAGGAACACTACCTGATCTAACGACCACACGAGGGGACAGCTTTATTACAGGCCATACTGTTTCTAACTGTCTTCATCTCCCCCATAGAAACAACAGTGACAGCACCATCAACAAAAACAGAAGGGATCTGTTGCAGCTCTGTAGAAGCCTGGGTCTGTACTTTGTCAATGGTAGGTTATTCACCTATTGCTCACCTCTTGGCCACAGCACAGTAGACTATATGATCACAGACATTGAACCTTTCTCTCTCAGCTCATTCACTGTCAATCCACTTACACATCTGTCTGATCACAGCCAAATGACGTTGTTCCTCCAAAGAACAGACATGGAAACAACCACACATTCACAGCCCAGTCAGCTGTACAACATCAGATGTTCATACAGATGGGCCCAAAACAGCACAGAAGAATACCAGAAAGCAACCTGTAACCAAAACATCCAGACACTCATAGATAACTTTCTGGTTACCACATTCACTCACAGTAAAGAAGGCATCTATCTAGCAGTAAAAAACATCAACTATATATTCAGGCAAACGGCAAAGGAAGCACAACTGAAATTGATAAAAAACAAAACAAAAAAATTCCACAAATGACAACTGGTTTGATGCAGTTTGTAAAATTATGAGGAAAACACTTAGAACACTATCCAACTGTCACGAAAGTTGTTGAAAGAATCAGACCAAAATGCAGCGTGGTTTGGGTTCATCATCTTTTATTATGTGAACCGACACAAAAAAAACAATAGAGGGCAAAGAAACGAACGTGCAGCTTTGTCGTGCTCAAAGGAAACAATACAAAAACAAGATCCCCACAACAAACAGGTGGGAAAAAGCTGCCTAAATATGATCCCCAATCAGAGACAACGATAGACAGCTGCCTCTGATTGGGAACCATACCAAGCCAACCTAGAAATAAAGAAACTAGAATGCCCACCCTTGTCACACCCCGAAACTAACCAACATTGAGAATGAAGGATCTCTAAGGTCAGGGCGTGACACCAACCAAAAGCAGAGACCCAAATACTGGTGAATTAAACCTTCATTACTGTGAGACTTTAAAACTCTATAAACGTACACTCAGAACCAATAAAGCACAGTACAATAGCAAGCAGCTGACACTAATTGAGGAGTCCATAAACACAAACAACTTCTAGCAAAATTGGAAAAAACAAGAAAAATCTAAACAAGAGGAATTAATGATACGAAATGGTGACATATGGACAACACATTTTAAAAGACTCTACAACACCTTTCAAATTGACACAAACGCAGAACAATGACAAATTCATGAGAAGTTGAATGGATTAGTAAAATCTATAAAGGACAATCAAAATCCATTGGACGCCCCAATTACTGACCAGGAGCTCTATAAGAAACTTCAGGCCCTCAAATTTAAAAAAGCATGCGGACCTGATGGCACCCTAAATGAAATGCTCAAACTCACTAGTGCAAAATTGTCTATATTAATTGGCTATATTAAAACTGTTTAGTTTGATCCTGAGTGTAGGTTATTTCCCTGACATCTGGAATCAAGGACTCATATCCCCAATCTTTAAGAATGGAGACAAATTTGACCCGAACAAGTACAGAGGCATTTGTGTGAACAGTAACCTGGGGAAGGTTTTCTGTAGTATTATAAATGTAAGAGTTCTAAACTTCCTTAATAAGCACAAGGTATTGAGTAAAAGCAAAATTGGATTTACACCAAAACATCACATGACTGATCATATTTACACCCTACACGCCCTGATAGATAAACATGTCCACCAAAATAATACCAAATGATACGCTCGCTTTATCCACTTCCAAAAGGCATTTGATTCTATTTGGCACACAGGATAAAACATTGGGGTAAAACATATGACATAATTAAATCAATGTATACTGGCAATACGTGCAGTATCAAAATTGGCAAGAAAAAACAGAATTCTTTAACCAGGGGTGGGGCCTTCGCCAGGGTTGCAATCTGAGCCCTGCACTCTTCAATTTTTACATAAATGAATTGTTACATCATGCCAATAAAGCTAATGTAATTCAATTGAAAGAAAGAGAGAGAGAGAGAGAGAGAGAGAGAGAGAGAGTAGAGCACACGGTAAGTGTGTATGTGTGTATCTCTCTGTGTGTGTGTGTGTGTAAACTACTGTCTGTGAGCATATACAGTACCTATTCACACCCCTTGAAATTTTCAATTTTGTTGTGGATTAAATTTAAATTTAATTTTGTGTCGCTGGTCTACACACAATACCCCATAATCACAAAGTACATTTAAATGATGTGATAAAACAAGCAAGAATAGTGTAGAGAATCATTGTACCATCTAAACTGCTGTGAAATATATTTTACATAAACAAAAGTATTGTATATTCAGCTCTTTGAACTTGGTGTACAAAACCTAAAGTAAAAGATGCAAAAACAAAACTTAAGAACCGGAAGCACAGAAAGTAAGATCTCTATAACTCAAGTATCTATGTGAATTTGTTCGGGGCACCCAAAAAGTTACATATTGTGGCTTTAAAAATGAAAACCTGAAATATCTTGAGTCAATAAGTATTGGACCACTTTGTTATGGCAAGCCTAAATAAGTTAATGAGTAATACTTTGCTTAACAAGTCAAATAATACGTTGCATGGACTCACTCTGTGTGCAATAATAGTGTTTAACATGTACCCCACACATACAATTATCTGTAAGATCCCTCAGTCGAGCACTGAATTTCAAACGTAGATTCAACCACAAATCAAATCAAATCAAATGTATTTATATAGCCCTTCTTACCTCAGCTGATATCTCAAAGTGCTGTACAGAAACACAGCCTAAAACCCCAAACAGCAAGCAATGCAGGTGTAGAAGCACGGTGGCTAGGAAAAACTCCCTAGAACAGCCATAACCTAGGAAGAAACCTAGAGAGGTACCAGGCTATGAGGGGTGGCCAGTCCTCTTCTGGCTGTGCCAAAGACCAGGAAGGTTTTCCAATGCCTCTCAAAGAAGGGCCCCTATTGGTAGATGGGAGAAGAAGAAACAACTGACATTGAATATCCCTTTGAGCATGGTGAAATTATTAATTACCATTTGGATGGTGTATCAATACGTCCTTCCCAACTCAGTTGCCGGAGAGGAAGGAAACTGCTCAGGAAATTCACCACGAGGCCAATGGTGACATTAAAACAGTTACAGAGTTTACTGGTTGTGATAGGAGAAACTGTATGTACTCCACAATACTAACCAAAATGACAGAGTGAAAAGAAAGAAGCTTGTACACAACAAAAATATTCCAAAACATGAGTCCTGTTTGCAACAAGGCGCTAAAGTAACACTGGAAACATGTAGCACATAAAGTAACTTATGTCCGGAGTACAAAGCTTTATGTTTGGGGCAAATCCAATCCAACACATCACTGAGTACCACTCTTCATATTTTCAAGCATGGTGGTGGCTGCATCATGTTATGAGTACACCTGTCATAGGCAAGGACTAAGTAGTTTTTTAGGATAGATATAAATGGAATAGAGATAAGCAAAGGCAAAATCCCGGAGGAAAACCTGGACCAGTCTGCTTTCCAACAGACACTGGGAGACAAATTCCCCTTCCAGCAGGACAATAACCTAAAACACAAGACCAAATATACATTATAGTTGCTTACCAAGACGAATTTGAATGTTCCTGGCCAGAGGTTCCAGACCAGGCTACAGTTTTGACTTAAATCGTCTTCAAAATCTATGGCAAGACAGCAAAAATGTCAGTCTAGCAACTTTACAGAGCTTGAAGAATTTTTAACAAGAATAATGTTCAAATATTGTACAATCCAGGTGTGCAAAGCTCTTAGAGACTTACCCAGAAAGACTCACAGCTGTAATCACTGACAAAGGTGATTCTTGTCAGGGGTGTGAATAATTATGTAAATTAGATAGTTCTGTATTTCATTTTAAATACAGTTGCACAAATTTCTAAAAACACGTTTTGACTTTGTCATTATGCTGTATTGTGTGTAGACGGGTAAGAGAAGAAAATGGATTTCATTTTGAATTCCGTCTGTAACACAACAAAATGTGGAATAAGTAAAGGGGTATGAATACTCTCTGAAGGCTCTGTACGTGTGTGGATGAAAGGTACCCAGACCTCTGTCTGTCTGACCACATGTACAGTATGTTTGTTGTGTCTATGGGAGCAGTGGATTGGTTGATTACTACAAGGTCCAATGTCCACAGAGCTATTCTTGACCAGTAGTCCCCACAAGAATAGTACATAAACAAACATTTGACCAACTGGGGACATTTTGTTGGTCCCCACAAGAATTGTACATACACAAACATTTGACCAACTGGGGACATTTTGTTGGTCCCCACAAGGTCAAATGCAGTTTTTAGGGTGTTTATGGTTAAGATTAGAATTAGTGTTAGGGATAGATTTAGGTTTAGGGTTAAGGTTAGGAGCTAGGGTTAGTTTTAGGGTTAGGAGCTAGGGTTAGGCTTAGGGTTAAGGTTAGGGTAAGGGTTAGTGTAAGAGTACGGGTTAGAGTTAGGTTTATGGTTATGGTTAGGGGTTAGGGAAAATAGGATTTTGAATGGGACTGAATTGTGTGTCCCCTCATGATTAGTTGTACCAGACTTTCTCTGTGTGTGTGTGTGTGTGTGTGTGTGTGTGTGTGTGTGTGTGTGTGTGTGTGTGTGTGTGTGTGTGTGTGTGTGTGTGTGTGTGTCTCTGTGTGTGTGTGTGTCTGTGTGTGCATGTGTGTGCTTTTGGGCTTGTGTGTGTTGTACCTTTACTTTCAGAGATTTCCTGCTATGGCTAGCCAGTGGCCAAGAAGGTTTTTTGCTGAGACAGACGAGTAAACATTATTGTTGGAACTCCGTCCATTAACTCACATATGGGTGGGTTGTGACTTCTGTTTATTGTACTGCAAGTGTGTGTGTCTTTGAGTGTGTGATCGTACGTGTTTCAGTGCGTTATTTGTGTGTGTGTGTATGTTCGCTTCTGGTGTCTGCACATGCTTGGAACGACAGAGGCAGGAGGAAAATGGAGCAGGGAAAACACTGATTTTGTTTGTGGAAAAATATCCTAAAAGGTTGGGCTGAACATTATGCTTTCCTCTGATGCAGACTGCTAATAGTAACACTAGTGTCCTTGAGGTTAAGGAGTTGCTTGTTTCTTAGGCCTCCTAATGATGTCTTCAGTTGAGACATTTCAGCTGAAGGGTCTTTCTGTTCTATTCTACTGTATCTTATTCTATTCCGCTCTGACACTGCTCGTCCAAATATTTATACATTCTTCATTCCAGTCCTTTACTTGGTATTGTGTGTATTGGGTATGTGTTGTGAAATTGTTAGACATTACTTGTTAGATATTACTGCATTGTCGGAGCTAGAAACACATGCATTTCGCTACACCTGCGATAACATGTGCTAAACACGTGTATAAATAACATTTGATTAGATTAGATTTCTGACTCAAAAATGGTCTATGTTAGAGTGCGTGAAATGCGCTTTGGTGATGAAATGTCACTTCCTCATATTCTAAAAAACATTTTACCAAGACAAAATACTATTCTTAATTTTCTAAATAATTCACTGGGGTCTTTCTCTATCATATCATTAACATTATTATTAAAAAAAAAAATATATATATATATATATATATATATATATATATATATATATTTCACCTTTATTTAACCAGGTAGGCTAGTTGAGAACAAGTTCTCATTTACAACTGCGACCTGGCCAAGATAAAGCAAAGCAGTGTGAACAGAAAAAAGAAGTAACCTAATAAAGTGAGCCTGTCAGTAATCCTTCATTCTCTCATAGCATCCAGCCTAGCTGACACAATGCTATTTTCTTGATTTTTAACCACTTTGGCCATCCTACAAGGGTAAAAACTCAAAAACTTTTGATTGGATTATGATACAGACGTGAGGTTGGACTTCTTAGAGGATCATCTACACAATTATTATTATTATTTTACCCATTGGTCAAAATATGAGCTTTTGATTGGACACCCTATCTATATCCCAGAACATGCTGGAGTCTCTGCCCTAACAATTGGAATCAATGTCCACAAAATACGGAAGGCAGGCGGGGTAGGGGAGAGGAGGCAGGAACATTCTAGCCAATGAGAAGGCAGATACGCACTTCAACAGCAGGATTTTTCTGTTGTTGTTAAAGTTGGCAGGATGTCATGTGTGTCCACTAATATAAGTACATTCCTAACAACCTTAGCGTTACAAAACTTCTATTTGATCAAATAGGCCTATTGTAACGAATTCCACTCTTACTGAACTCCACACAAAAATCCCCACTTCCACTCCTTAACGCTTTATTTTTGCACCGACAGATTTTGCGTCTGGGTCAAACCCTCATGCTTTGTGTCCTCCTCTCTGACTGACTCTACAGGGTGATGGACAACATTTTCATAGTGCAAAATAATTGTGTATAGCAGAAGAAAATACTTGTAAACCTCATTATAATCTCGCCATGTCATTTCATTTGAAACTTGAATCTCCAGCAATGTGCCTTAAAAGAAGGCTATTATTTAACTCCGGTTTAGTAAACTGCTCGATGCGTAAATGGTCACCACTTTATAATGCACATTGTTGAAGAAAAGATTCAAGTTCAATCATGCTGTTTATGGTCATTTTCACTTTGCACATGTCTTTTGTACTACGACAACATATCTCCATGTCTTCTTGCTCACATCTGTCCCAACCTCACACAGTCGTGACCTTCCTTAACAACTGAAATAGCTGTTGTCTGGCTTTATCTGGCTTAGACTGACCCCTCCATGGTGACTGAGATACGTCCCAAGTGGCACCCTATTCCCTATATAGTGCACTAATGTTGACCAGGTCCCAGTGCACTATATAGGGATAGGGTGTCTTTTGGGATGCATTCTGAATTCAACACTTTACCGTGTGGCTTGTAATCTGCAGTAGTGTATAGTCCAGATTGACTGGAGCACAGATTGTGTTGTGTGGCTAGAGTCTCTGGCAAGGGTGAATTGACAGTTTCCTGCTATTAGCATGCCTTTCGTGTGCACAGCGTGCTCAGAAACTACAGCCGACCCCTTGTCCTTTCATTGTCTACGGCCAAAATCACCAACAGAGTGATCCAACGCAGTAAAATCTTTTAGAGCAAACAAACATTCACACTTTCTATTTATCTGAACTGTGTGTACCTCAGGCCGTAAAAGGCAAATCACTTTTGAGTGAAGAAGGAGGAAATGTTTTGCTTCTGAGACCGAGACGATTACTCATGGGAAGAGAAACTGTACGTGAACTGCAGCGCTAGTCTCTTTTGAAAACATATTAATGACTTGTTGTTTCTGTAATTATGGGTAAATTGCGTTAATTTGACAGGGGCGTGGACTGCGAAACTTGCGAACTCTGAACTGTGCGTTTAAAGAGCGTGAAAAGGGTTGAATGGGCTGTTTGCTGTCTCCAACACTTTCAGATGTTTTCACATAGTGATCTCTCTGTGATCATATGGTGTACTGTACACGATAAAGCCAAGCAACTACAAACAGTTGGCTACATCTTACTATACACATGATTTAAATGTACGTAGAGAATAAATCACAGCTCCATTCGTTTGGTATTCTAACCCTATCTGGAGTCGCATAAGTAATACACTGGGCTCCCGTGTGGCGCAGCAGTCTAAGGCACTGCATCTTTAGTACAGGAAGTGTCATTACAGTCCCTGGTTCAAATCCACACTGTATCATATACAGCTGTGATTGGGAGTCCCATAGGGCAGCACCCAATTGGCTCGGGTAGGCAGTCATCGTAAATTAGAATTTGTTCTTAATTAACTGACTTGCCTAGTTAAATGAAGTTTGAAGAAAATCAAGTTAAAAAATATATATAAAGTTGGGTTACAGTAGGTGATACCTAATAGAGAAATAACATGCTGGAGTTATATTCTCTTATTTGCAGTGATTCAATGTTTGGACTGTAATGTCTTCATTAGTCCGAAGAACGACAGAAGACACACTCTGAACAATACATTGCATGTGAATATTCCTCCCTTCCTGTGGCCTCATATAACTCCAGCCATGATAACCTTGTTGTGTCAGGGAAAAGTTCAGTAGAAAGTATGAGACTGTGTCTCATATGAAACCCCAAAGCCACATGGTTTGGTTCACAAGCCCATCTACTGCTTGATATTAAGTCATATGATTCTTGTTGATTTATGGGCATACCAAGTGGAGTGGATAGCAGTTTGGCTTAGGATAGAAATAGAGCTGTCTGAACATGGGAACGTGCCTGGATAGCCAAATAATCTCTGACACTTCTGTATCCCTTTTGACTCCAACAGACAGACAGTCCCCAACGGACAGACAGACAGTCCCCAACGAACGGACAGACATTCCCCAACAGACAGACAGTCCCCAACGGACAGACAGACAGTCCCCAACGGACAGACAGACATTCCCCAACAGACAGACAGTCCCCAACGGACAGACAGACAGTCTCCAACGGACAGACAGACAGTCCCCAATGAACGGACAGACATTCCCCAACGGACAGACAGTCCCCAACGGACAGACAGACAGTCCCTAACGGACAGACAGACAGTCCCCAACGAACGGACAGACATTCCCCAATGGACAGACATTCCCCGACGGACAGACATTTCCCGACGGACAGACATTCCCCGACGGACAGACATTTCCCAACGGACAGACATTTCCCAACGGACAGACAGACATTCCCCAACGGACAGACATTTCCCAACGGACAGACAGATATTCCCCAATGGACAGACATTTCCCAACGGACAGACAGACATTCCCCAACGGACAGACATTTCCCAACAGACAGATATTCCCCAACGGACAGACAGACATTCCCCAACGGACAGATATTCCCCAACGGACAGACATTTCCCAACGGACAGACATTCCCCAACGGACAGACATTTCCCAACGGACAGACAGATATTCCCCAATGGACAGACATTTCCCAACGGACAGACAGACATTCCCCAACGGACAGACATTTCCCAACAGACAGATATTCCCCAACGGACAGACAGACATTCCCCAACGGACAGACATTCCCCAACGGACAGATATTCCCCAACGGACAGACATTTCCCAACGGACAGACATTCCCCAACGGACAGATATTCCCCAACGGACAGACATTTCCCAACGGACAGACAGACATTCCCCAACGGACAGACATTCCCCAACGGACAGACATTCCCCAACGGACAGACATTTCCCAACGGACAGACATACATTCCCCAACGGACAGAAAGTCCCTATATTCCTGTCTCTCTCACTCCAGCTCTTCTCTTTATTTTTTACTATTTCTCCCTCCCTCCCTCCCTCCCTCCCTCCCTCCCTCCCTCCCTCCCTCCCTCCCTCCCTCCCTCCCTCCCTCCCTCCCTCCCTCCCTCCCCCCTCCTCCATCTTTGTCTGCTACATACTTCTCCCCCTACTCTTGTTTAAAGCCTGAGTCTGCTCCCGACCAATGGGCTGTGGTTGCCTGTGAAAACCCATTCACATGGAACTGGTTAGGAAGGCATTCTTTCCATGGAGAAAATGTCTGGCACCAAGCGACAGTACCGTAATACAGAAACCATACAGTAAATGGGAGGTGTCTGCTAATCGCACCCCTCCGTAAGCTCCCTCTTCCTCCTGTTCTACCACTTCCATTAGAGAGAAAGCAGGGAGGGATGGAGAGAGGGAAGGGGGGGGGGGGGGGGGGGGGTCGGGGGACAGACGGTTCAAACCTAAAGATCTGTGACCTGTCTTTCTTGTTGTTCATTTACAGAACGAGACATGAAGTATACAATTCCGACATTAAAATCAATTTAAAGGAAATGCATCGATGGCTAAGTTTTGGAAGCTGGAAAATGCTCCCATTGTTCCTCCTCCTTCCTCTATGTTTCAACAAAAATGAACCCAGAACTCAAGGCGAGTCAGCAGGCAGTGTAATTGTCTTGTGTGTCTTGGCTTTCCAAGCTGGGCTTGAGAAATGCTCTCGAACACAGAGATACAGCATGATGGTGTATCACAGAGTGGTGACATGCATTGAGATACCATGCTAACATGCTAAACACTAGCTTACCAATACCATGGGTGTGGTAGACTGGGGGTGACTGACTACTTCAGCTCTAAGGAAATCAGTAGTGATGCTAACTTCGCTAGTTAAATGATGATGGATGGATCAAGAGAGAGGTTTGTTTCTCCAGTGGTGAGAGTTTGATTATCATAATGTAAAAATGCTGCAAATAAGGATTGACTGAGGGTTGGAGGACATTAGAAGACATCGACTCTGTATGTTTTCTTCCTGGATCGATGTTTAACAATATTAAGATGGGTTATAGAATAATTCTAATGAAAACACACCATTGTGTACTTAGAACAATGGGGAAAGGAAAGCTACAGTTGGTTCTAGTGTTGAACACAGCCCAACAGAATATCATTCCCTCCATTTTAGACAGCTTATCATTTCTACTAGTTCAAAATTGGTTTGTGAAAAAAAAAACAGAAAAACTATGTGACCGGCAATAAGATATCCAGAAATATTCTGTTTAACAAACCCTGACTTTTTATTTTTACCCCTTTTTCGTGGTATCCAATTGTTATTAGCTACTATCTTGTCTCATCGCTACAACTCCCGTATGGGCTTGGGAGAGACGAAGGTTGAAAGTAATGTGTCCTCCGATACACAACCCGCCTTGCTTCTTAACACAGCACACATCCAACCCGGAAGCCAGCCGCACCAATGTGTCGGAGGAAACACAGTGCACCTGGCAACCTTGGTTAGCGCGCACTGCGCCCGGCCCACCACAGGAGTCGCTGGTGCGCGATGAGACAAGGATATCCCTACCGGCCAAATCCTCCCCAACCCGGACGACGCTAGGCCAATTATGCATCACCCCACGGACCTCACGGTCGCGGCCGGTTACAACAGAGCCTGGGAGCGAACCCAGAGTCTCTGGTGGCACAGCTAGCGCTGCAGTACAGCGCCCTTAACCACTGCGCCACCAGGGAGGCCTAAACCCTGACCTTAACCTAATTGGAAATCAAAAATCGCTTCGCACGTCCCTTTAGTCTCTCCCTTAGTGCTGCCTCTTGACAGGGCATGACAGGCTTGACCTCTCCAAATAACCCTTAATCTTCAACCCAGTCTGTCTCTACTCACATACATATCAAATCACATTTTATTGGTCACATACACATGTTTAACAGATGTAGCAAAATGCTCGTGGGTCCATTTGAGAATTAATGAAATCGCATATCTTCATTTTTGATTCCACTTATCAGATGAGGAAAGAAAGGAGGGAGGGAGGAATGGAAAGGAAAGGAAGGAAGGAAGGAAGGAAAGGAAGGGGGGAGGGAGTAAAGGAAGGAAGGAGGAAAGGAAGGAAGGAAGGAAGGAAGGAAGGAAGGAAGGAAGGAGGGAGGGAGGGAAGGAGGGAGGGAGGGAGGGAGGGAGGGAGGGAGGGAGGAAGGGAGGGAGGGAGGGAGGGAGGGAGGGAGGGAGGGAGGGAGGAAAGGAAAGGAAAGGAAAGGAAAGGAAAGGAAAGGAAGGAAGGAAGGAAGGAAGGAAGGAAGGAAGGAAGGAAGGAAGGAGGGAGGGAGGGAGGGAGGGAGGGAGGGAGGGAGGGAGGGAAGGAAGGAAGGAAGGAAGGAAGGAAGGAAGGAAGGAAGGAAGGAAGGAAGAAAGGAAGGAAGGAAGGAAGGAAGAAAGAAAGAAAGAAAGGAAGGAAGGAAGGAAGGAAGGAGGGAGGGAGGGAGGGAGGGAGGGAGGGAAGGAAGGAAGGAAGGAAGGAAGGAGGGAAGGAGGGAAGGAGGGAGGGAAGGAAGGAAGGAAGGAAGGAAGGAAGGAAGGAAGAAAGGAAGGAAGGAAGGAGGGAGGGAGGGAAGGAAGGAGGGAGGGAGGGAAGGAAGGAAGGAAGGAAGAAAGGAAGGAAGGAAGGAAGGAAGGAAGGAAGGAAGGAAGGAAGGAAGGAAGGAAGGAAGGAAGGAAGGAAGGAAGGAAGGAAAGAAAGAAAGAAAGAAAGAAAGAGGAAGGAGGGAGGGAGGGAGGGAGGGAGGGAGGAAAGGAAAGGAAAGGAAAGGAAGGAAGGAAGGAGGGAGGGAGGGAGGGAGGGAGGGAAGGAAGGAAGGAAGGAAGGAAGGAAGGAAGAAAGGAAGGAAGGAAGGAAGGAAGGAAGGAAGGAAGGAAGGAAGGAAGGAAGGAAGGAAAGAAAGAAAGAAAGAAAGAAAGAAAGAAAGAAAGAAAGAAAGAAAGAAAGAAAGAAAGAAAGGAAGGAAGGCGGGAAGGAGGGAGGGAAAGGGAAGGAAGGAGTAAAGGAAGTAAGGAGGGAGGAAAGGAATCTTATCGACAGTTTTGAGCCCAGTCACTGTCTCTTTATGGCCTCAATCAACCATTAGATTTCTCCTCTGACGTAACAGCCAAATCAATTCACTTCAGCCATCATCTGACCACGATGAAAAAAATATCTCAAAAATTCCTCTTGCTCTGGAATTTGGACTTGCTTCCTGGATTGGGAACTGTATTTACTCTATCCTGATTGTTTGGGTTCCGGTTGCCATTCCAGGGAGGAATTGCTGGTTCTGAAATGGAAAATCTGTTCAAAAACAAGAACAAAGGAACCTTAAATGTTTTGTATTTGCTGAATGATTTTCCTCTCAATGCCTTCTCATTGTTTCTCTTTGCAGCGTGGACGCTTGTAGAAGGAGTCTCTCAGCAAGACAGAACTGAAAATTATACCACTCCGTGAGGTGGTGATAGTCAGGCTCTTATCAGTGTAGTACAGATCTGTGTATGTGAGCTTGTGTGAGCCATAGAGGGTGTGTGTGTGTGTGTGTGTGTGTGTGTGTGTGTCTCTGAGAGTTTTAGCAGAGACCACCTATTGTCAGAATAACCTGCCAGAAATACAAATCAAATTGTATTTGTCACATGCGCTGAATTAAAAATGGTAATTTTTGATTTAAGCAAGTCAGTAAAGAACTCATTCGTATTTACAATGACAGCTTAGGAACAGTGGGTTAACTGCCTTGTTCAGGGGCAGAACGATAGATGTTTACCTTGTCAGCTCAGGGATTCGATTTAGCAACCTTTCGGTTACTGACCCAACACTCTAACCACTAGGCTACCTGCCGCCCCAAATACAACAGGTGCATTCAGGGCGGCAGGTAGCCTAGTGGTTAGAGCGTTGGGGCAGTAACTGAAAGGTTGCTAGATCAAAACCCTGAGCTGACAAGGTAAAAATCCTAGTTAGACTTTACAGAGAAATGCTTACTTACAAGCCCTTAACCAACAACAACAGGTGTACCTTACAGTGAAAGGCTGACTTACAAGCCCTTAACCAACAACAACAGGTGTACCTTACAGTGAAAGGCTGACTTACAAGCCCTTAACCAACAACAACAGGTGTACCTTACAGTGAAAGGCTGACTTACAAGCCCTTAACCAACAACAACAGGTGTAGTAAACCTTACAGTGAAAGGCTGACTTACAAGCCCTTAACCAACAATGCAGTTTTAATAAAAATAAGTGCTAAAAATAGATAAGTAACAAATAATTAAAGAGCAGCAGTAGAATAACAATAGAGGGGCTATATCCTATATATATCCTATATATCTGGTACAGAGTCAATGTGCGGGAGCACCGGTTAGTTGAGGTAATATGTACATGTAGGTAGAGTTAAAGTGACTATGCATAGATGAAAGACGGAGGGACAATGCAACTAGTCGGAGTGTCCATTTGATTAGCAGTTCTGTGTGTGTGTGGAATAGGAGGCTACTGTAACAACACCGTTCAGAATGTGGGCTTCTCCTTCCTCCACCCCCTCTGTATTTTCCCCTCTTTTATCCCTGAGGTCGACCATCCCTGTCCTCTAATCTCTATGGAGCTCTCTTTCCCAGGGTGAAAACACTGACATCCTTCTTCTCTCCTCTGTTCCCATCTCCCTTTTATCAGTGTCAAATAATGAGCCAGGGGAATTGGAGCTCAGGTACAATATGGCCAGGTTAGCCAAGAGGGAGGCTGGCCAAAACATCACTCCTCTCCACCCATTCCTTCATCTCTGTCTCTCCCGCCCCTGAAATGCCAGTCAGGGTTCTTGGCAAAACCCCAGGACCAGCACAAAGGAATTTTCCCCTGAAATGTATATCAATTTCAGAGACTGCCTGCACTTTCAACACTTTCAAAACTTTCAACAGTTCTATCCCTTTCTGTCCCTGTATATTTATCACTTTTCTTTACTCCCTCTCCCTGTTCTCAGTCCTCCTCTCCTCCTCTCCCTCTCCTGTTCTCCCTCCTCCTCTCCTCCTCTCCCTCCCCATGTTCTCCCTCCTCCTCTCCTCCTCTCCCTCTCCCTGTTCTCCCTCCTCCTCTCCTCCTCTCCCTTCCCCTATTCTCCCTCCTCCTCTCCTCCTCTCCTCCTCTCCACCCCCTATTCTCCCTCCTCCTCTCCTCCTCTCCCTCTCCCTGTTCTCCCTCCTCCTCTCCTCCTCTCCCTCCCCCTGTTCTCCCTCCTCCTCTCCCCCTCCTCTCCCTCCCCCTGTTCTCCCTCCTCCTCTCCTCCTCTCCCTCCCCCTATTCTCCCTCCTCCTCTCCTCCTCTCCACCCCCTATTCTCCCTCCTCCTCTCCTCCTCTCCCTCCCCTGTTCTCAATTCTCCTCTCCTCCTTTCTCTCACCCTGTTGTCCCTGTTCCTCTCCTCCTCTCCCTCCCCCTGTTCTCACTCTTACTCTCCCCTCTCACTCATCTCCTCCTCTCCTCTCCTCCTCTCCTCCACTCTCGCCCTCTGTTCTCACTCCTCCTCTCCCCTCCCACTCCTCTCCTCCTCTCCCTCCCTCTGTTCTCCCTCCTCATCTCCTCCTTTCCTCCTCTCCTCATCTCCTCATCTCCTCCTCTCCCTCCCTCTATTCTCCCTTTCCCCTCCTCCTCTCCTTTCCTTCTCTCCCCCTATCCACCCCTCCCCTGTTCTCACTCCTCCACTCCTCCTCTACTCTCTCCTACTCTCCTCCTCTCTTCCTCTCCCCCTCTCCTCTCCTCCTCCCTCCTCTCCCCCTCTTCTCCTCCCCTCATCTCCTCCTCCTCTCCTCCTCTCCCCCTCTCATCCTCTCATCCACTCCCCCTCCCCTGTTCTCACACCAATCCTTCTCTCCCTCCCTCTGTTAGCCCTCTTCCTCTCCTCCACTCCTCCTTTCCTCCTCTCCTTCTCTCCCCCTCTCCTCCTATCCCCCTCTCCTCCTCTCCCCATCTCCTCTTCTCCACCTATCCTCTCCTTCTCTCCTCCTCTCCTCCTCTCCCTCTGTTCTCACTCCTCCTCTCCTCTTCTCCCTCCCTCTGTTCTCACTCCTCCTGCCCCTCTCCTCTCCTCTCCTCTCCTCTCCTCTCCTCTCCTCTCCTCTCCTCTCCTCTCCTCTCCTCTCCTCTCCTCTCCTCTCCTCTCCTCTCCTCTCCTCTCCTCCTCACTCCCTCTCATCCTCTTCTCTTCTCCCCCTCTCCCCATCCTGTGTTCTCATCTTCTCTTCTGTTTTGTCTCCTCCCATGTTCTCTCCTTTTCCCTCTACAGTCATTCCTCACTCCCTCTCTTTTGTCCTTCGCTCCTCTTTATTCCCTCCCTCTGTCTTTCTCTCTCTCTTCTCTCCTCTCCTCCACCTCTCTGTAGCCACTGTGGTGAATGCCATACATTCCATTGTAAGGTTATAGCAGACAAAGGTTGTCCAGAATGACCTGAGAGAGAGAGATCCTCAGAGCCTAATACAGAGCGAGAACCTCAGAGCCTAATACAGAGAGAGAGAGAACCTCAGAGCCTAATACAGAGAGAGAGAGAACCTCAGAGCCTAATACAGAGAGAGAGAGAACCTCAGAGCCTAATATACAGAGAGAGAGAACCTCAGAGCCCAATGCAGAGAGAGAGAGAGAACCTCAGAGCCTAATACAGAGAGAGAGAGAACCTCAGAGAATAATACAGAGAGAGAGAGAACCTCAGAGCCTAATACAGAGAGAGATAACCTCAGAGCCTAACACAGAGAGAGAGAACCTCAGAGCCTAATACAGAGAGAGAGAACCTCAGAGCCTAATACAGAGAGAGAGAACCTCAGAGCCTAATACAGAGAGAGAGAACCTCAGAGCCTAATACAGAGAGAGAGAACCTCAGAGCCTAATACAGAGAGAGAGAGAGAGAACCTCAGAGCCCAATACAGAGAAAGAGAGAGAGAGAGAACCTCAGAGCCTAATACAGAGAGAGAGAGAACCTCAGAGAATAATACAGAGAGAGAGAACCTCAGAGCCTAATACAGAGAGAGGGAGAATCTCAGAGCCTAATACAGAGAGAGAGAACCTCAGAGCCTAATACAGAGGAGAAACGAGGGAATGTGAACGAGAGGGGAAGAGAAAGAGATGAAGAGAGCAGCAGTAAATATAGACTTTATAGACAAGAAAATAAAAGAAGGAAGGAGAGCGAGCGATGGAGAAAGGAGTCAAGAGGGATTATAAACACCACACAAATATACACACACCCTCCACCCATAAACACCACACAAATATACACACACCCGCCACCCATAAACACCACACAAATATACACACACACCGCCACCCATAAAAACCACACAAATATACACACACCCGCCACCCATAAACACCACACAAATATACACACACCCTCCACCCATAAAAACCACACAAATATACACACACCCACCACCCATAAACACCACACAAATATACACACACGCCACCCAATTACCAACAAATACACAGCACTCACAGACCATGTATACAACCCCACCTATGCATACACCCTAAACAGACACACAACACACTAACACACACCTGTGAACAGACCCCTTACATTAGCACATAGTGGGACCATTTGACATAGCCCTGGGTGGGGTACAGGGTGGGACATATTAGCGACGCCAGCCCTCTCCGTCAGAGCTTATTTCAGGGATTTGATGCATATCCACAGCTAAACAGGCTGTATGATGCAATGGTGTGGGTTTCCACTTAGCAAAACACCACGGTTTGTTTTTGCGCTTGTTCATGGAGAGGAATGGAGAGGGTGGGGAAGGGTGGAGAGAAGGGAGAGGGTGGGGAAGGGTGGAGAGAATGGAGAGGAATGGAGAGGGTGGGGAAGGGTGGAGAGAAGGGAGAGGGTGGGGAAGGGTGGAGAGAATGGAGAGGGTGGGGAAGGGTGGAGAGAATGGAGAGGGTGGGGAAGGATGGAGAGAATGGAGAGGGTGGGGAAGGGTGGAGAGAATGGAGAGGATGGAGAGAATGGAGAGGGTGGGGAAGGGTGGAGAGAATGGAGAGGATGGGGAAGGATGGAGAGAATGGAGAGGGTGGGGAAGGGTGGAGAGAATGGAGAGGATGGAGAGAATGGAGAGGGTGGGGAAGGGTGGAGAGAATGGAGAGGGTGGGGAAGGGTGGAGAGAATGGAGAGGATGGAGAGAATGGAGAGGGTGGGGAAGGGTGGAGAGAATGGAGAGGATGGAGAGAATGGAGAGGGTGGGGAAGGGTGGAGAGAATGGAGAGGGTGGGGAAGGGTGGAGAGAATGGAGAGGATGGAGAGAATGGAGAGGGTGGGGAAGGGTGGAGAGAATGGAGAGGGTGGGGAAGGGTGGAGAGAATGGAGAGAATGGGGAAGGGTGGAGAGAATGGAGAGAATGGAGAGAATGGAGAGGGTGGGGAAGGGTGGAGAGAATGGAGAGGATGGGGAAGGGTGGAGAGAATGGAGAGGGTGGGGAAGGGTGGAGAGAATGGAGGGAAAATTTGACTTATGACCAGGTGTTTTTTCCCTCTTCTGGGGAATGTCTCACCTTGTAAAAGCAACTGTGTGGAAGAAGACTGGCCAGTTGACGGGTAGATACAGTAGGAACTGTAAAGAGTGAATGGTACTGAGGTTCTGTAGAGAGTGAATGGTATTGAAGTTTTGTAGAGAGTGAATGGTACTGAGGTACTGTAGAGAGTGAATGGTAATGAGGTTCTGTGTAGAGTGAATGGTAATGAGGTTTTGTAGAGAGTGAATGGTACTGCGGTTATGTTGAGAGTGAATGGTAATGAGGTTTTGTAGAGAGTGAATGGTACTGAGGTACTGTAGAGAGTGAATGGCACTGAGGTACCGTAGAGAGTGAATAGGTTGGGGATGTGCTGGTTTGGGTGTGTGGTGTGTGTGTGTGTGTGTGGTGTGCATGATGGAGTGACATTACAAATATAATTCAGCACTATGAGAGTGTTTGTTTGTGTGTCCACCCCCCTTCTCGACGGCCAATGTCACATAATTTAGCAATGGAAAACACCCTGCCGCCTGGACAGTGAATGGCAAGCCTGACACACACACACACACACACACACACACACACACACACACACCTGGGTGCATGAATGGCAGTTCTGATTTCACACTCTCCACACCATCACCACCACACACAGGGCTGCTATTGATGACATCATCATTGGGCATCTGGACACCCCGCCCTGTCCACGTACGTGTCCTGAGAGCTATTCCCTCACACACACCACGGCCTCTCACAGACGTTAGTCATAGTGTTTATTTTTATGACATTATTCTATTTTAACGTGACCAATAATGTATAAATAGTTTTCTGTTGCCTGATCTACGTCACAATAGTGCACTAAAAGTAGTACACTTAAAGGGAATAGGGCACCATTGGCCATAGGGTCCTGGTCAAAATGTAGTGCACTATAAAAGGAGTAGGGCACCATTGGCCATAGGGACCTGGTCAAAAAGTAGTGCACTATAAAGGGAATAGGGCACCATTGGCCATAGGGTCCTGGTCAAAATGTAGTGCACTATAAAGGGAATAGGGTGCCATTTGGGGCACACTAAATAACATCCATAATGGGCCTCTTGTAGTACTCCATAAGATCCACAAGAGCAGTCAAATAATCTGTAGAACATTTTAATGTACTGAAATAAAATCCATGTTTTTTCTTCATTCTTCATCCGTCGCATGTTTAATCAACTCTCTATCTGTTTGTCAGAGGACTGTTTGTCAGAGAACTTGCCGTTACAGATCAAACGGTAGAGAGAAACACACATATATTCCCGTGATATACTGGGATCCTAACGATGCTCTTTAAAGACTGGGCTCCCATTGAAACTGGTGGTCATTACACAAATGTTACCAAATGGAAAAGCAGCCGTAGACGACATGCGAGGGGAAGAGGGAGTTCAGCATAATGTTTCCTTTTAATCATACAGAGATTAGATGGTAGAGGGAGATTTATTAGGAAACAAAATGCCGGTTTGAACCCAAGAACAGTTCAATGAATGACGATTCGATGACAGAGTTGATGACAGAGTTGATGATAGAATGTCTATGATCCGGGTTTGAACTCCGCATGTTGACCCATCCTAAACATTTCTGGAAAAAATCAAGTTAAAGACAACCTCAAAGAAATCAAATAAGGAACTAGACTATAAACTGTGGGCTATCTCTTTTCTTTTTCTCACTATGGTAATATCTGTCATGTCTGTCTCTCTGTCTCTCAATCTATCTCTGTCCCTCTCGTTCTCTCTCTGTCTTTCTGTCTCTCACTCTCTCTCTCTAACTCTGTCCCTCTCGTTCTCTCTCTGTCTCTCTCTCTCTCACTCTCTCTGTCCCTCTCGTTCTCTTTCTTTGCCTCTGTCTCTGTCTCTCTCCCACTCTCTCTATCTGTCCTTCTCATTCTCTCTCTGCCTCTCTCACTCTCTCTCTCTCACTCTATCTATGTCCCTCTCGTTCTCTCTCTCTCTCTGTCTCTCTCTCTCTCTCTCACTCTATCTCTGTCCCTCTCGTTCTTTCTCTGTCTCTCTCTCTCACTCTCACTCTCTCTGTCCCTCTCTCGCTCTCTCTCTCTCTCTCTCTCTCTCTCTCACTCTATCTCTGTCCCTCTCGTTCTCGCTCTGTCTCTCTCTCACACTCTCTCTCTCTCTCACTCTCTCTCTCTCTCTCTCTCTCTCTCTCTCTATCAATTCTACTCAGCCTTTCTCAATAGCAAGGCTATGCTCACTGAGTCTGTACATAGTCAAAGCTTTCCTTAAGCTTGGGTCAGTCACAGTGGTCAGGTATTCTGCCACTGTGTACTCTCTGTTTAGGGCAAAATAGCATTCTAGTTTGCTCTGTTTTTTTGTTAATTCTTTCCAATGTGTCAAGTAATTATCTTTTTGTTTTCTCATGATTTAGTTGGGTCTAGTTGTGTTGCTGTCCTGGGGCTCTGTAGGGTGTGTTTGTGTTTGTGAACAGAGCCCCAGGACCAGCTTGCTTAGGGGACTCTTCTCCAGGTTCATCTCTCTGTAGGTTATTGACTTTGTTATGGAAGGTTTGGGAATCGCTTCCTTTTAGGTGGTTGTAGAATTTAACGTCTCTTTTCTGGATTTTGATCATTAGCGTGTCTCGGCCTAATTCTGTTCTGCATGCATTATTTGGTGTTCTATATTATACATGATGTCACGATTGTCGTCGGGAGAAGGAGAAGAGGACCAAAGTGCAGCGTGGTATGTATTCATAATGCTTTTAATCCAGAATGAAAACACAAACAAAAACAACAAAACGATAAACAAACAGTTCTGACAGGTGCAACAAACACTAACCAGAAAAGAATCACCCACTACTCATAGTGGGAAAACAGGCTACCTAAGTACGGTTCTCAATCAGAGACAACGATTAACAGCTGCCGCTGATTGGGAACCATACCAGGCCAAACACATAGAAATACAAAAACATAGACCTACAACATAGAATACCCACCCACATGACACCCTGACCAAACTAAAAATAGAAACCTACAAAGCAATCTACGGTCAGGGCGTGACACATGGAGGATATTTTGGCAGGAATGTTGAGGAGGGTGTCTGCATCCCTGTTTCACCTTACGGGCCTGGGGAAAGAAATGTGTGTTTTTTTGCCAATTTTAACCGCACACTTGATTGTTTGTATACATGGATTTATAATTTTGTATGTTTTTTTTAAATCAATAAAGCATGTGAAGACTTTGCCTTTGTTTTGGTTTGTTTGTTTGTCAATTAGGGTGGTCAGGGTGAGTACGTGGTCTGACGTAAGGTAATTTGGTAAAAAGCCAATCTGACATTTGCTCAGTACATTGTTTTTACTGAAGAAATGTACAAGTCTGCTGTTAATGATAATGCAGAGGATTTTCCCAAGGTTGCTGTTGACGCATATCCCACGATAATTATTGGGGTCAAATTTGTGTCCACTTCTGTGGATTGGGGTGATCAGTCCTTGGTTCCAAATATTGAGGAATAAGCCAGAGCTAAGGATGATGTTAAAAAGTTTAAGAATAACCAATTGGAATTTGTGGTCTGTATATTTGATCATTTCGTCGAGGATACCATCAACCCCACAGGCCTTTTTGGGTTGGTAGTATTTTGTTTCTACACTACTTTCCTTCCATCTATAGCATTTCTTAATATTACTCAGTTCCTTTGGCTTTGATGCCTTGTGATTGAGTATTGCTCTGTTCAGGTAGACTGAATTTGTTGTGACCTGATTGGGGTGTCAGTGGGCTGACTGTGAACGCTCTGAGAGACTCTGGGTTGAGCTCAGTAATTAAGTACTCTACAGTACTAATGTCAAGAGATGAGCTATAGGTTTACCTACCATAGGAGTACCCTCGAAGCCTATCCTTGACTATGTACATACCCAGCGTGCGACTGAACTGCAAGAGTTGTGACCCGTGTTGTCGTAGTTGTGTCAACGGGGGCATATGATGGAAGGAATGCTGTCACCTTCAGGTAGGTGTTTGTCCCCCTGGGAGGTTATTGACCAGGTTCTTGTCCAGTTCTGTTGTTTAGGTCGCCACAGACTAGTACACTTCCCGGGGCCTGGAAATGATTGATTTTCCACTCCAGGATAGAGAAGCTGGGGATGGGGATTCTAGTGGGGGGATATAGGTAGCACACAGGAGCACATTTTTCTCTGTTGAGATCATTTCCTTTTGAATTTCAAGCCAAATGTAAAATGTTCCTGTTTTGATAAATGTTATAGATTGAATTAGGCCTCCTCTGTACCTAATTAGCATACCCCCTGAGTCTCTTCTCAGTTTTACTCCTGGAAATTTAGCGGATGGGACTTCCAGCTCTCAGTAACCTAGAGGGCAACCAGTAGGTCCGTCTCCTCTATACCAGGTTTCACACCTGGTAGTTTGGTGGATGGGACTA
Organism: Oncorhynchus mykiss; assembly: GCF_013265735.2. NCBI lineage: Eukaryota > Metazoa > Chordata > Actinopteri > Salmoniformes > Salmonidae > Oncorhynchus > Oncorhynchus mykiss. The sequence goes on from NC_050572.1 coordinate 12,311,797, forward strand.
CCAGCTCTCAGTAACCTAGAGGGCAACCAGTAGGTCCATCTCCTCTATACCAGGTTTCTTGTGGGATGACAATGTCTGTATTTCCGATTTCTTTGGTGAAGTCCAGGTTCCTGCTCTTTAGGCCAAAGACAGATGACCTCAGGCCTTGGATATTCCAGGATGATATAGTGAAGGCTTTGTGTTCCATAAAGTGTCCAATGTTGTTAGTCTTGTGGCTTGGCCTCGGACCAGTAAGTGTGAGCAGAGCCTGCTGAGCATCTGGTACATGCCATTGGCTTGGGTAAGTGTAAGAGTGGTGGTTGGGCCTGTTTGCCTGCTCACAGCCTGGGCGTATGTGTGACTTTCATGTTGAGACCCTATTTGCGGGAGTGAGGGGCATGGGGTGGGCTGGAGGGGCATAGGTCTGATCTAAAGGGGGCCTATATTGGGTGTGGGCATGGTTGGCTTGTAGGTCCTCTTGGCGTGGGTCCTCTATGTGTGTGTGTGTGTGTGGGGGGGGGGGGGGGTTAAGCAGGTCTGGGATGTCTCTCTCTCTGTCTCTCTCTCTGTCTTGCTCCGTGCCTCTCTCTCTCTCTCTCTCTGTTTCTCTCGCTCTGTTTCTCTCTCTCTCTCTCTCTCTCTCTCTCTCTCTCTCTCTCTCTCTCTCTCTCTCGCTCTCTCTCTCGCTCTCTCTCTCGCTCTCACCAACATTCCCTTCCCTATCTGGGATCAGACTGAGCCAAAGTTTCAGTAGATTTCTCAGGATGAGTTTAAGCCGACTTTCCCAAATGCAGACCAAGACCTGTATCCACAATGCGTCTCAGAGTACAAAATTGGTTGTATGTGCTGAGAATATAAACATTTTACTCCTACTCTTATGGGTAAAAATAAATGAATTGCATGAAGATATTAAGGACTCCTCATGAGTTTTCCTAACCAGTGAACAGTTACCAGCAGGTGTCTTAATAATAGAGACATGCAGAGAGTGAGTGGTTCCAGCACCACATGCAATTGCTTTGGATTTGGCGGTTGGGAGGGCTGACGGTTGGGAGGGCTGACTGTTGGGAGGGCTGACGGTTGGGAGGGCTGACGGTTGGGAGGGCTGGCGGTTGGGAGGGCTGACGGTTGGGAGGGCTGACGGTTGGGAGGGCTGACGGTTGGGAGGGCTGACGGTTGGGAGGGCTGACGGTTGGGAGGGCTGGCGGTTGGGAGGGCTGACGGTTGTGAGGGCTGACGGTTGGGAGGGCTGACGGTTGGGAGGGCTGACGGTTGGGAGGGCTGACAGTTGGGAGGGCAGACGGTTGGGAGAGCTGACGGTTGGGAGGGCTGGCGGTTGGGAGGGCTGACGGTTGGGAGAGCTGACGGTTGGGAGGGCTGACGGTTGGGAGGGCTGACGGTTGGGAGAGCTGACGGTTGGGAGGGCTGGCGGTTGGGAGGGCTGATGGTTGGGAGGGCTGGCGGTTGGGAGCTTGGGCCGGTGGCTGATGTATCACTGGTTCAGGTCCCTGTTTTTGACCTTGTGGGAGATCTGAGCAGGCCGTTGACCCTGGTTGCTTCTGTGTGTCTCTGGATGGGAGTCTGTTAGATGACTAATGTGACTAATGTTTGTAGTTGTTCAAATAATGTTTTGATATTTCTATATGATCAATCCATAAATAATCTAGACCTACATGTAGAAGCATCTCTTGCATTTGACAAAGACTTCACATGAGGCTTGTTTCACATGATTTGCCTAAATACCACGAGGCTAATAAATAATCATGTTTTTCTTATGATTATTTAATTTCCTACATTATGTTATTACAAGGCATCCATTTGGAGCGTAATATCACGTTGTTTAAAAATATACCTAAATTGTGCATAAATTCGGCAATTGAAGGAATCTTATGCTACAAACGTTGTGTGAAACATTATCAGCAAGTGACTTGATGCCTACTGTGCCAAAGATATTTAGAGTTGTTAAACAGGAGTGATGAGTGTGTTGATAAAACAGCAATATTGTCAAATTTCAGTCAACATATTAGGTGATAATTAAGAGAAGGCAAAGTGATCGTGTCAGGCTAAAATTATACCAAGCATTTTACCATTGCAACATTTGATGTACATTCAAGGTGATTGTTTGAAGCATGCTATAGAATTCACAGCTGCCAATGCCTCATTGTGATTGGTTATTCCCCCATCATTTGCAACAATGTCAATGAGCGTCATTACTATCTTTCCTTTGCAGTACCTCAAACTGTCGTGATTAGCAGCTGAGATAAACTTTAATGAGTTGATTTTACTCCTGGCTCAGAGTTTGGGCAGTGACTTAAAACCCATTCTGACGGCCTCCCGCAGTGGTCTAAGGCATCTCAGTGCTTGAGACGTCACTACAGCCCCAGGTTCGATCCCAGGCTGTGTCACAGCCGGCCGTGACCGCGAGACCCATGAGGTGGAGCACAATTGGCCCAGCATTGCCTGGGTTAGGGGAGGGTTTGGCCAGCTGGGATTTCCTGCAAGCTGACTTCGGCCGCCAGCTGGACGGTGTTTCCTCCGACACATTGGTGTGGCTGTCTTCCGGGTTAAGCGAGCTGTGTGGCTGTCTTCCGGGTTAAGCGAGCTGTGTGGCTGGCTTCCGGGTTAAGCGGAGCTGTGTGGCTGGCTTCCGGGTTAAGCGAGCTGTGTGGCTGTCTCCCGGGTTAAGCGAGCTGTGTGGCTGTCTTCCGGGTTAAGCGGAGCTGTGTGGCTGGCTTCCGGGTTAAGCGAGCTGTGTGGCTGGCTTCCGGGTTAAGGGGAGCTGTGTGGCTGGCTTCCGGGTTAAACGGAGCTGTGTGGCTGGCTTTCGGGTTAAGCGGAGCTGTGTGGCTGTCTTCCGGGTTAAGCGAGCTGTGTGGCTTGGCGGGGTCGTGTTTCTGGAGACGGCATGTCTCTCGACCTTCGCCTCTCCCGAGTCTGTAGGGGAGTTGCAGCAACGGGACAAGATTGTAAACTACCAATTGGGGAGAAAAAGAGGTAAAAGTACAAAAAAACCTACTCTGACTAAAACCCTTGTGGAGTTTTTTTTTTGTCTTAAAACTGGTTTTAACAGGATTCCTAGACCCATTCTGAGATGCTTTGTGGACACGGGCTCTGGCCTGTGTTCCAAATAGCATCCCCTTCCCATTATAGTGTACTACCTTCGACCAGCTGGGCCCTATTCCCTGCATAGTGCACAGAGCCCTGGTCTAACATAGTGCACCAGGTAGGAAATAGGGCGCCATTTGGAATGCATTCTTGCTCAGGCTTCAAGGTCTACTAACAGAACATACAGCCAACACACAGATGGTCAATTGGCGTTGAATGCTAACCCCATGTAGAATTCACTCTGAATAGTAAGTTTCTGTTTGATTCACAATTAGCTTCTCTGTTGCTAAGTCAATGCACAATTTGCCCTGAATGGGTAGCCACTCTTCCATTAGCAATTAGCTACTCTGTGATATGCAGATTCACGGTTGGCTTCGGTTAAATTAGCCTTGAATGGCTAATGTCAGCGAGATAAGGCTAATTAGCTACAGTGTGATAAGCAACTATGCCAGTATACCAACGTTTAGCCTAGCCTGAGAGCTATTATTATTGAATGCTTAGCAATTAGCCTAAATTTGCTGTATGATTACCCCCTTATTACTAATGGATATGCCATTAATACTTGGAAATGAATGTACCTAATGTTCCTAACATGGGGTTGGGTAACAGGGTCTGCAGTGTGCAGGTATTTGTTCCTGACTATGTGTGTGTGTATGTGTATGTTTGTTTGTGTGTGTGTGTTTGTTTGTGTGTGTGTGTGTGTGTGTGAGTGTGTATGTGTGTGTGTGTGTGTATGTCTGTGTGTGTGTGTGTGTGTGTGTGTGTGTGTGTGTGTGTGTGTGTGTGTGTGTGTGTGTGTGTGTGTGTGTGTGTGTGTGTGTGTGTGTGTGTGTGTGTGTGAGTGTGTGTGTGTGTGTGTGTGTGTGTGTGTGTGTGTGTGTGTGTGTGTGGTCACTGAAGCCAGTACAGGGAGAGGTATGTTGATGACATTCAGATCTCCTCCAGAGAGGAACATGTTATTAAAGACAAGATAACTTTTTGAAATGTTCTGTGCTGAAAGTAAAAGACACAGCACACCGGAGAAAAATCTAAAACTGATAAGCCCCCAACATTTACACTAATGAATAAACCAATCAGAGTGTACTCTCGTCACAAAACATACACCTATCTTGGACATAATGTTGCTGGCAAGTGGGGGGAAACAAGTTGAGGAGCTCGTCCATGAGTCTTCAACCAGGCGGGAAAGGATTGGCCTTTCCCTTCTGCCTGGGGTCATGAAGCTAGAAGCTGTGAGAAAGGTGGCCTAAGCAAAGATGTAACATCTGCCTGCATGTGTGCCTCTCCCACCGAAGGTTCTGGGGTGAAAAGTAATAACAGAACTGTTCAAGTGGTGAGGAAGTGGCAATGCTTCAACACACACACCACAGGTGACGTTATCTTCCTTAGCCAAAGAGATTTGGGGTTTAGGTGTACCTGAAATTTGAGTGGATTTACACTTGTACCAGACTGACTCACCAGTTGAACATGCTCAACAGTGATGATGTGACAGTTAGGGGGTTAGCCAGAGCCTCCTTCTAGACCTACAGAGGCAGAAGGTCCCGCTGGTCACGGACACTGAGGACAACTTCCTGGGCTTCAGGAGGAAAGCCAATGGAAAATTGGACACCCGTGCTGCAGGCTTTGGAGTTTGGTCAAATTGGCCGGACTGGAGCTCAGATGGACATGGACACGCAGACTAAGACAGTGACTCTGATGAAGTTGTTACAGACCCATGTGTTGTCTTGGAGACTTCTGTCACCAAAGAAGGAACATCATCCTGCATCCAGGACAACACTCTTCGTTATCAGACGGATGCAGCCACTGCAGCACTAGACTGGCATGAGGCTGTAGGGGAAACTCCCTGCTCTGCAATGTGCTGATCACTCTATCTCTCATTCCATGTGCCAGAATTCTGCCATTGGCCAGGACATTCTCACCTTTACTGTTAAGGTGAAGGCTGCCAGTTCTACCAACAAAATATAACCTAGCACTCTGGTACCCTGAAACCATGACCCGTTTTCTATTCTACCTGAGTCAGATGTAATGGAGTTTGTTGCCCATGTTGTGAACGGTTGCTGTTCATACAAACATTTGTACATTCCTAAACATGACCAAATTGTCGGCCTGATAGCCAGCGAGGTGAGACAGGTAGTCTCACCAACTGCACACATTGTTGTGTAAGGGGAAGCTGGTGTGATGTTGTGTAAGGGGAAGCTGGTGTGATGTTGTTTAAGGGAAAGCTGGTGTGATGTTGTTTAAGGGGAAACTGGTGTGATGTTGTTTAAGGGGAAGCTGGTGTGATGTTGTGTAAGGGGAAGCTGGTGTGATGTTGTTTAAGGGGAAGCTGGTGTGATGTTGTTTAAGGGGAAGCTGGTGTGATGTTGTGTAAGGGGAGCTGGTGTGATGTTGTGTAAGGGGAGCTGGTGTAATGTTGTGTAAGGGGAGCTGGTGTGATGTTGTGTAAGGGGGAGCTGCTGTGATGTTGTGTAAGGGGAGCTGGTGTGATGTTGTGTAAGGGGAGCTGGTGTAATGTTATGTAAGGGAAAGCTGCTGTGATGTTGTTGATGATGCTGTGTTTTCCTATGTGCCAAATATACCAGATGTTGTTGTTGTGTCAGGAGGCCAGAGGGACTTTCTCATTTGACTGGAGCAGACGACCAGCTTCTTAAATTCCAGCCTCTCGTGGCCAGCTTGGACAGCCTCTCGTGGCCAGCTTGGACAGCCTCTCATGGCCAGCTTGGACAACCTCTCGTGGCCAGCTTGGACAGCCTCTCGTGGCCAGCTTGGACAGCCTCTCGTGGCCAGCTTGGACAGCCTCTCGTAGCCAGTTTGGACAGCCTCTCATGGCCAGCTTGGACAGCCTCTCATGGCCAGCTTGGACAGCCACTCATGGCCAGCTTGGACAGCCTTGGCTGTAGGCACAATCAGGCGGCACTGATATTTAAATTTGCAAGTTTTAATGTCATATGCACAAGTACAGTGAAGAAAAAACGAAACGATAAATAAGAAACACACAAAGTAATTAAGCATAATGTATACAGGAAATATTGAAAAAGTCAGTTCCAATACCATATTTACATCTGCAGGGATACTGGAGTGATGGAGGTAGATATGTATAGGAGACAGGGATACTGGAGTGATGGAGGTAGATATGTATAGGGGACAGGGGTCCTGGAGTGATGGAGGTAGATATGTATAGGAGTAAGGGGACAGGGATACTGGAGTGATGGAGGTAGATATGTATAGGGGACAGGGATACTGGAGTGATGGAGGTAGATATGTATAGGAGTAAGGGGACAGGGATACTGGAGTAGGGGAGGTGGATATGTATAGGAGACAGGGATACTGGAGTGATGGAGGTAGATATGTATAGGGGAAGGTGACAGGGATACTGGAGTGATGGAGGTAGATATGTATAGGGGAAGGTGACAGGGATACTGGAGTGATGGAGGTAGATATGTATAGGGGTAAGAAGACAGGGATACTGGGGTGATGGAGGTAGATATGTATAGGGGAAGGTGACAGGGATACTGGAGTGATGGAGGTAGATATGTATAGGGGGAAGGTCACAGGGATACTGGAGTGACGGGGGTATATATGTATAGGGGAAGGTGACAGGGATACTGGAGTGATGGTGGTAGATATGTATAGGGGACAGGGATACTGGAGTGATGGGGGTATATATGTATAGGGGAAGGTGACAGGGATACTGGAGTGATGGAGGTAGATATGTATAGGGGAAGGTGACAGGGATACTGGAGTGATGGGGGTATATATGTATAGGGGAAGGTGACAGGGATACTGGAGTGAGGTAGGTAGATATGTATAGGAGACAGGGATACTGGAGTGATGGAGGTAGATATGTACAGGAGTAAGGGGACAGGGATACTGGAGTGGTGGAGGTAGATATGTATAGGAGCAAGGGGACAGGGCTACTGTAGTTATGGAGGTAGATATGTATAGGAGACAGGGATACTGGAGTGATGGAGGTAGATATGTATAGGGGAAGGTGACAGGGCTAGTGTAGTTATGGAGGTAGATATGTATAGGGGTAAGGGGACAGGGATACTGGAGTGAGGGAGGTAGATATGTATAGGGGACAGAGATACTGGAGTGATGGAGGTAGATATGTATAGGGGAAGGTGACAGGGATACTGGAGTGATGGAGGTAGATATGTATAGGGGAATGTGACAGGGATACTGGAGGGATGGAGGTAGATATGTATAGGGGTAAGGGGACAGGGATACTGGAGTGATGGAGGTATATATGTATAGTGGGAGTGATTGAGGTAGATATGTATAGGGGAAGGTGACAGGGATACTGTAGTGATGGAGGTAGATATGTATAGGGGAAGGTGACAGGGATACTGTAGTGATGGAGGTAGATATGTATAGGGGAATGTGACAGGGATACTGGAGGGATGGAGGTAGATATGTTTAGGGGAATGTGACAGGGATACTGGAGGGATGGAGGTAGATATGTTGAGGGGAATGTGACAGGGATACTGTAGTGATGGAGGTAGATATGTATAGGGGACGGGGATACTGGAGTGATGGGGGTAGATATGTATAGGAGACAGGGATACTGGAGTGATGGAGGTAGATATGTATAGGAGACAGGGATACTGGAGTGATGGAGGTAGATATGTATAGGAGACAGGGATACCATAGTGATGGAGGTAGATATGTATAGGGGAAGGAGACAGGGATACTGGAGTGATGGGGGTAGATATGTATAGGGGACAGGGATAATGGAGTGATGGAGGTAGATATGTATAGGGGACAGGGATACTGGAGTGATGGAGGTAGATATGTATAGGAGACAGGGATACCATAGTGATGGAGGTAGATATGTATAGGGGAAGGAGACAGGGATACTGGAGTGATGGGGGTAGATATGTATAGGGGACAGGGATACTGGAGTGATGGAGGTAGATATGTATAGGGGACAGGGATACTGGAGTGATGGAGGTAGATATGTATAGGAGACAGGGATACCATAGTGATGGAGGTAGATATGTATAGGGGAAGGTGACAGGGATACTGGAGTGATGGGGGTATATATGTATAGGAGACAGGGATACTGTAGTGATGGAGGTAGATATGTATAGGAGTAAGGGGACAGGGATACTGGAGTGATGGAGGTAGATATGTATAGGGGACAGGGATACTGTAGTGATGGAGGTAGATATGTATAGGGGACAGGGATACTAGACTGATGGTGGTAGATATGTATAGGGGACAGGGATACTGGAGTGATGGAGGTAGATATGTATAGGGGACAGGGATACCATAGTGATGGAGGTAGATATGTATAGGGGACAGGGATACCATAGTGATGGAGGTAGATATGTATAGGGGAAGGGGACAGGGATACTGGAGTGATGGTGGTAGATATGTATAGGAGACAGAGATACTGGAGTGATGGAGGTAGATATGTATAGGAGTAAGGGGACAGGGATACTGGAGTGATGGAGGTAGATATGTATAGGAGTAAGGGGACTTGGCAACAGGATATAAGATAAACAGAGTAGCAGCAGCTTGATTGTGAGAGGGTGTGCAGGTGTGTAGAGTCAGTATAAATGTATGTGCATATGAGTGAGAAAATGATGGAGTGAGTGTTTGTGTGAGTGTTGGATTGACAGTTTGTGTGAGTGTGTAGGGCCCTGTGAGTATGTATAGAGACTGTGCAAATACTGAAATAAAAAAATGTCAATAAAGATACAAGATCATGTAAATATGATTGGTGGATTCAAGTAAAGTATTTTGTGTGCGTGTGCGTGTGCGTGCGCTTGCGCGCGCGTGTGTGTGTGTGTGTGTGTGTGTGTGTGTGTGTGTGTGTGTGTGTGTGTGTGCGTGTGTGCATGTGCGTGTGTGTGTGTTGCAGGGAAAAGTGCTGGGACAGTAGGTAGCCTAACGATTAAAGGCATTGGACCAGTAACTGAAAGGTCACTAATTCAAATCCCAGAGCCGACTAGGTGAAAAACCTGTCGATGTGCCACTGATCAGGCGTTTAACCCTAATTGCTCCTGTAAGTCTCTCTGGAGAGTCTGCTAAATGACTAGCTCTGATTGTTCTGGTAACTTTCCCAAAATGACAAGGTTTTTCAGAAATCCTGGCTGGAAGATTTATGGAATCATGAGGGAATAAGCAGGAAATCCGGAATCCTCAAACCAGTATTTCTGGAAAACCTGACATTTTGCAAAAATGACCTGCATTGTGCTGCCCTACTCCTGATTCGACTACTCTAGTAATCTTGGCTTCGACCTAGACCAATCTACACCAAAACAAATCAGAGAGATATGGGCAGTTCAAAAAGGAGGAGAGAGATTGTTTGAGGTGAGTGGATAGCCGTGGAGAGGTCAATCTCTATGGCAACTGTTGAGCCAACACTCTCCACACACTTCAGTAGGTGTATTTCAGTAGGTTACTTCAGTAGGTGTACTTCAGTAGGTGTACATCAGTAGGTGTACTTCAGTAGATGTCCTTCAGAAGGTATACTTCAGTAGGTGTACTTCAGTAGGTGTACTTCAGTAGGTATACTTCAGTAGGTATACTTCAGTTGATGTCCTTCAGTAGATGCATTTCAGTAGGTGTACTTCAGTAGGTATACTTCAGTAGGTATACTTCAGTAGGTGTACTTCAGTAGATGTCCTTCAGTAGGTATACTTCAGTAGGTATACTTCAGTAGATGTACTTCCGTAGGTGTACTTCAGTAGGTGTACTTCAGTAGATGTCCTTCAGTAGGTGTACTTCAGGAGATGTACTTCAGTAGATGTACTTCAGTAGATGTACTTCAGTAGATGTACTTCAGTAGGTGTACTTCAGGAGATGTCCTTCAGTAGGTGTACTTCAGTAGGTGTACTTCAGTAGATGTACTTCAGTAGATGTACTTCAGTAGGTGTCCTTCAGTAGGTGTACTTCAGTAGATGTACTTCAGTAGATGTACTTCAGTAGGTGTACTTCAGGAGATGTCCTTCAGTAGGTGTACTTCAGTAGATGTCCTTCAGTAGGTGTACTTCAGTAGGTGTCCTTCAGTAGGTGTACTTCAGTAGATGTACTTCAGTAGATGTACTTCAGTAGGTGTCCTTCAGTAGGTGTACTTCAGTAGATGTCCTTCAGTAGGTGTACTTCAGTAGATGTAGGTGTACTTCAGTAGGTGTCCTTCAGTAGGTGTACTTCAGTAGATGTACTTCAGTAGATGTACTTCAGTAGGTGTCCTTCAGTAGATGTACTTCAGTAGATGTACTTCAGTAGGTGTACTTCAGTAGATGTAGGTGTACTTCAGTAGGTGTACTTCAGTAGATATACTTCAGTAGATGTCCTTCAGTAGGTGTACTTCAGTACGTGTACTTCAGTAGGTGTACTCACATGATGTTTGTTTGTACGTGTGTGTGTGTAGCGTCATGTTTTCCTGCAAGTATTTGTATCCAAGGTGGAAAAACAACAGCTTCAATGTGGGAGAAAGGGAGGCTTCTGTGAAGGGAGGAGGGAGGGAAGGAGGGAGGGAGGGTGAAGAATGGAGGCAATAGAAGTTTCCAAATCCCCCTCCCTCCCTCCCTCCCTCCACCTACCCGACCCCTCTCTGTGCTTTACCCCACCCAATCCTGCCACTCCCCTACTCCGTCCTACCTCACTGTGTCCAGACTCACTCACTTGTGTTTTGTGTGGCGGTGAACCCAAAGAACAATCCTCACTCTCTTTTCCCAAAATAAGCCTATAGGGGGAGGGAGAGGGAGGGGGGAAGGGGAAGGAGAGGGGGGAAGGGGAAGGAGAGGGAGGGAGGGAGGGGGGAGGGGAGAGGGAAGGGGAGAGGGAAGGGGAGGGGGGGAAGGGGAGGGAGGAGGAGGGGGAGGGAGGGGGAAGGGGAGGGAGAGGGAGGGGGGGAGAGGGAGGGGGAGGGGGGGAAGGGGAGGGAGAGGGAGGGGGGGAGGGGGGAGAGGGAGGGGGAGGGTGGGAAGGGGAGGGGGGGAAGGGGAGGGAGCGCAGAATAAAGCCACAGTGAGGAGATTGGACTTGCGAGGTGCACAGGCCCTGGTTCTAAGCTGTGGATGTGGGACTGTACAAGCTGAAGTCCCTGCACTTACCTCTCAGCCAAGCCGACTAGAATACCCTGCCAGCCTGTACTGTCGCTCTCTCTCTCTCTCTCTCTCTCTCCTTCCCTCCTAGAGTTGGAGCGCTGAGATTTGGAAAGTGCGCCTCAGACCCACTTTTGGTCAGCCTGAAGACTGTACAGAGACGGTTTTCCACTCCTCTCCCTTCCCTTTCGATCCCACTCTCAGTCACTCTCTCACTGCAGAAGCACATGGACTACATTTTCTCCAGAGAGACAGAGAAAGAAGCAAAACAAAAATAACATTTGTTCCACCTGCCATTGGTGAAAATATTAAAATTGTTCTGTTTTTGGACAAACTCGGACCGGCTTTAAAACCAGCGGCATTGCAACGTTTATTTATATTTTTATTCTCTTTCGTTCCTTTGAAATTGACTGATCTGATACCATCCTAATTTCTCTGGGAGACATGCGTGGCTGAAGGAGAAGAGGAGCCAGAGACCAACCTGAAATTAACACCTCGTTGACACCCTCTCACATCCCGTTCCTCCATCTACCATTCATCGCTTGGAGGAGAGAAAAAAAAGGTAAGTCCCCCGTCCTCTTCCCTCCACTCCCTTAAGTGTCTCTCCATTTACCTCTCATCCCTCCATCCTGTCGTCCCTCAATTGTTTTCCTCACATTGTGTCGCCGCGGTAACCAGAGCCGAGAGCCAAAGGCAACAGAAAAGGGAGAAAGAAAGAAAAAACAGACCAAGCAATAAGTCATGGGACCTGCGTAGTACTCTGCGGTGCCGAAGGAAACCTAGACCAAGGCAGGGACAGAGAAGATTAGAAACTACCAATGCAACTCTTATACCCAGTTTTCTCCCTGTCTGTCAATTTATATCATATATACTGTTACACTTATAATAACAGCCATAATATTATTACTATGTGTTATTATGATTCCTCAGAGTGGAATGTGACTTTCAGCAGGAAAGTACATCTACTGGAGGGATGGAGGTAGATATGTATAGGGGACAGGGATACTGGAGTGATGGAGGTAGATATGTATAGGGGACAGGGATACTGGAGTGATGGAGGTAGATATGTATAGGGGACAGGGATACTAGAGTGATGGAGGTAGATATGTATATTATGATTCCTCAGAGTGGAATGCGACTTTCAGCAGGAATGCCGAGATACACTGCCTCTGGTATGATAGAGGCATCCTACTCTCTCTCTCTCTCTCTCTCTCTCTCTCTCTCTCTTTCTCCAGGAGATGGTACTGATTATGGGTAAATGTAGCGTTCACATACTTCTGCCGAATGTTATTTGTCCGCTGCGCTCCTCTGAATAAAGTTTAGTTTTAGTGATCCGTGCTGATGAAACGGTGACAGATGTACAACCTATGGTTGATGTCGGGGGGTGTATGGGAGATGGGAGTGTCTATGATGGGAGGAGATAAGATAACCGGAGTGTCTGTGTGTCCGTGTGTCTGTGCATGTAGGTATCAGTGACTATGTAATGTGTGAGTATGTGTGCGTGTCAGTTCTCTGAACCTATAAGGATGCCCAGTCAGTCTCTGTCACACACCGACACAGGTTCCATTCATATGGGTCGGGTAGAGTAGATCGCTGTCTCTCTGCCATCTCATTGGTGGAATATCTCACATCTGTGTGTACAGACCGCTTTGTTGAAGACTAAGTGTGTCTACACCTGTTTTTTTCCACTATGGTCTATATGTCACGCGTGTCGTGTTAGTGCGGATATTTGTGATGTCTTAGTTCACTGCTGTGGGGGTAAGATAAGTGTGATTGCTGTAGAGGGAGATGCAACTTTGTTTGTTTTGTCTACCCTCTCTCTCTTCTTTTCCTTGCCCTTGTCCTCCACTCTCCACTCCTGGCTGGCTCTCTATTTTAGGCCCCCTCGTCCACATTTGGTCTGCTATCCTTCTGTTCCCCATTCTCTCTCTCTCTCTCTCTCTCTCTCTCTCTGTCTCTCTCTCTCTGTCTGTCTGCCTGTCTCTCTCTCTCTCTCTCTCTCTCTCTCTCTCTCTCTGTCTGTCTGTCTGTCTGTCTCTCTCTCTCTCTCTCTCTCTCTCTCTCTCTCTCTCTCTCTCTCTCTCTCTCCCTGTCTGTCACTCGCTCTGTCTCTCTCTCTCTCTCTCTCTCTCTCTCTCTCTCTCTCTCTCTCTCTCTCTCTCTCCCTGTCTGTCACTCGCTCTGTCTCTCTCTCTCTCTCTCTCTCTCTCCCTGTCTGTCACTTTCTTCCTTCTCTTTCTCTTTTAGTGCGCTGCGTCGCTCCTGGCATGCAGGGTTACATTCCTCTGAAATGACATCCCTCCATCACTGAGAAGGAGGAATATTCATGACTCTGAGTCATGCAGCGGGCAATGTGAGAGAGAGAGACATAGAAAGAGATGGAGAGAGGGATGGAGAGAGAAAAAGAGAGAGCGAGAAAGCGGGAGAGGTTGAGAGAGAGGGGGAGGGATAGAGACACACACAGAGAGAGAGAGAGAGAGAGAGAGAGAGAGAGAGAGAGAGAGAGAGAGAGAGAGAGAGAGAGAGAGAGAGAGAGACGAAAGACTAGAAATCTGAAATCAAATTGTATTGGTCACACGCCCCGAATATAACAGTGAAATGCTTATTTACAAGCCCTTAATCAACAATGTTTTAAGAAGTTTTAAGAAGAAAATAGATAAGTAACAAATAGAAAATAAAAGTAACAAACAACTAAACAGCAGCAGTAAAATAACAATAACTGAGGTAATATGTAGGTAGAGTTAAAGTGACTATGCATGGATAATAAATTGAGAATAGCAGCTGCTTAAAAGGGGGGGCAATGTAATTAGTCTGGGTAGCCCTTTGATTAGCTGTTCAGGAGTCTAATGGCTTGAGGGTAGAAGCTGGCCTTTTGGACCTAGACTTGGCGCTCCGGTACCACTTTCCGTGCAGTAGCAGAGAGAATAGTCTATGACTAGGGTTGTTGTCCTGGCACCACACGGCCAGGTCTCTGACCTCCTCCCTATAGGCTGTGTCATCATTGCTGGTGATCAGGCCTACAACTGTTGTGTCATCGGCAAACTTAATGATGGTGTTGAAGTCGTGCCTGGCCATGCAGTCATGAGTGAACAGGGGGTACAGGAGGGGACTGAGCACGCACCCCTGAGGCGTCCCTGTGTTTAGGATCAGTGTGGCGGATGTGTTGTTACCTACTCTTACCACCTGGGTGGAGGCCCATCAAGAAGTCCAGGATCCAGTTGCAGAGGGAGGTGTTTAGTCCCAGGGTCCTTAGCTTAGTGATGAGCTTTGAGGGCTCTATGGTGTTGAACGCTGAGCTGTAGTCAATGAATAGCATTCTCACATAAGTGTTCTTTTTGTCCAGGTGGGAAAGGGCAGTGTTTAGTGCAATAGAGATTGCATCATCTGTGGATCTCTTGGGGCGGTATGCAAATTAGAGTGGGTCTAGGGTTTCTGGGACAATGGTGTTGACTTGAGCTATGATCAGCACTTTCAAAGCACTTCATGGCTACAGACGTGATTGCTATGGGTCGGTAGTCATTTAGGCAGGTTACCTAAGTATTCTTGAGCACAGGGACTATGGTGGTCTGCTTGAATCATGTTGATATTACAGACTCAGTCAGGGCCAGGTTGAAAATGTCAGTGAAGACACTTGCCAGTTGGTCAGCGCATGCTCGGAGTACACGTCCTGGGAATCAGTCTGCCCCTGCGGCCTTGTGAATGTTGACCTGTTTAAAGGTCTTACTCACATCGGCTACAGAGAGCGTGATCACACAGTCATCCGGAACAGCTGATGCTCTCATGCAAGCTTCATTGTTGCTTGCCTCGAAGCGAGCATAGAAGTAATTTAGCTTGTCTGGTAGGCTCATGTCACCGGGCACCTCGCGTCTGTGCTTCTCTTTGTAATCTGTAATAGTTCCTACTTTAGTTTTTGCTTGTAAGCAGGAATCAGGAGGATAGAATTATGGTCAAATTTGCCAAATGGAGGGTGAGGGAGAGCTTTGTACATGTCTCTGTGTGTGGAGTAAAGGTGGTCTAGAGTTGTTTTCACATTTAACATGCTGGTAGAAATGAGGTAAAACAAATTTGAGTTTCCTTGCATTAAAGTCCACGGCCACCAGGAGTGCTGCCTCTGGATGAGTGTTTTCCTATTTTCTTATGGCCATATACAGCTCTTTGAGTGAGGTCTTAGTGCCAGCATCAATTTGTGGTAGTATATAGACAGCTACAAAACATACAGATGAAAACTCCCTTGGTAAATAGTGTGGTCTACAGCTTATCATGAGATACACTACCTCAGGTGAGCAAAACATCAAGACTTCCTTAGATTTTGTGCACCAGCTGTTGTTTTTCAAATATTCATAGACCGCCACCCCTTGTTTTACGAGAGGCCGCTGTTCTATCCTCCCGAAAAAGCTTAAAACCAGCCAGCTGTGTGTTATTCATGTCGTTGTTCAGCCACGATTCGGTGAAACATAAGATATTATAGTTTTTAATATCCCGTTGGTAGGATATATACGTATTTTATTATTGATTGATTGGTACGTTGGCTAATAGGACTGATGGTAAAGATAGATTACCCTCTCGGCGTCGGATCCTTACAAGGCACCCGGACCTTCGTCGCCGATTCGCCGTCTCTTTCTGCTGCAAATGACAGGGATGAGGGCCTTGTCGGGCGTCCGACTTGTTGAAGAAAGAGTATTCCTCCAGCACGGAGTAATCGCTGCCCTGAAATCAAGAAGATCTTTTCATTCATAAGATGTGGCAGAAACATTAAGTACGAAATAAGTTACAAATAATGCGAAAAAACAAACACAATAGCACAATTGGTTGGAGATCTTAATGGGGCGACAGGGTAGCCTAGTGTTTAGAGCGAAAGGTTGCAAGTTCAAATCCCCGAGCTGACAAGGTACAAATCTGTCGTTCTGCCGCTGAACAGGCAGTTAATCCACTGTTCCTAGGCAATCATTGAAAATAAGAATTTGTTCTTAACTGACTTGCCTAGTTAAATAAAGGTAAAAAAAAAGGTTAAAGTCTATTCAGATGTCCATGAAATAGTAGTTTAGACGGAGGTCTTCCCCCTCCCCCACCCTCTACAACCATCCTTCCCCCTCCCCCACCCTCTACAACCATCCTTCCCCCTCCCCCACCCTCTACAACCATCCTTCCCCCTCCCCCACCCTCTACAAACATCCTTCCCCCTCCCCCACCCTCTACAACCATCCTTCCCCCTCCCCCACCCTCTACAACCATCCTTCCCCCTCCCCCACCATCTACAACCATCTTTTCCGCTCCCGCTACCAATATCGCAACACTCCCACTACCGCTCCACTCCACTACATCTCCACTCTACTACCGCTCCACTCCACTACCGTTCCACTCCACTACATCTCCACTCCACTACCGCTCCACTCCACTACATCTCCACTCCACTACTCCCAACCGCTCCACTCCACTACCACTCCACTCCACTCCACTCCACTCCACTCCACTCCACTCCACTACCACTATCACTCCACTCCACTCCACTCCACTACCACTATCACTCCACTACCACTACCACTACCACTCCACTACCACTACCACTACCACTACCACTACCACTACACTACCACTACCACTCCACTACCACTACCACTACCACTACCACCTTACTACCACTACCACTTTCACTCCATTACAGCTACCACTCCATTACCACCTCACTACCACTCAACTACCACTACCACTCCCACTACCACTACCACTCCACTACCACTACCACTCCACTACCACTACCACTACCACTACCACTACCACTACACTACCACTACCACTTTCACTCCATTACAGCTACCACTACCACCTTACTACCACTACCACTTTCACTCCATTACAGCTACCACTCCATTACCACCTCACTACCACTTCAACTACCACTACCACTACTACTCCACTACCACATCACTACCTCTTCCACTACCACTACCACTAATACTACCACTCCACTATCAGTCCACTACCACTAATACTAACACTCCACTACCAGTCCACTACTACTAATACTACCACCACCAATACTACTACCACTCCACTACCACTACCACTACCACTCCAGTAACACTACTACTCCAGTACCGCTCCAACCCACCACCACTACCACTACCACTACCACTACCACTACCACTACCAATACCACTACCACTACCACTACTACTCCATTACCACTACTACTCCAGTACCGCTCCAACCCACCACCACTACCACTACCACTACCATTACTACTATCACCACTACCACTAATACTACCACTCCACTACCAGTCCACTACTACTAATACTACCACTACCACCACCAATACCACTACCACTGCCACTACCACTAATACTACAACTCCACTACCAGTCCACTACTACTAATACTACCACTACAACAATCAATACCACTACCACTACCACTACCACTACCAATACCACTACCACTCCAGTACCGCTCCAACCCACCACCACTACCACTACCACTACCACTCCACTACCACTACCACTACCAATACCACTACCACTCCATTACCACTCCACTCCACTCCACTCCACTCCACTTCCACTACACCTAATACCACCACTACCACTAACACGCCATTTCCACTACCACTCCAATACCACTACCACTCCACTAACACTACCACTCCATTACCACTACCACTACCACTTCCACTCCATTACCACTACCACTACCACTTCCACTCCATTACCACTACCACTCCACTACAACTCCACTACTTTTACCACTACCACTCCACTACAACTACGACAACCACTTCCACTCCATTACCACGCCACTACTTTTACCACTACCACTACCAATTCCACTCCATTACCACCATCACTATCTGTCCATTTCCACTACCACTCCACTACCACTACCATTGCTACTCCATTACCACTAGCACTACCACTACTACTCCATTTCCACTACCACTCCACTACCACTACTACTCCATTACCACTCCACTCCACTCCACTACCACTACACTACCACTCCTACTCCATTACCACTTCCACTACCACTACAACTACCACTCCACTCCACTCCACTCCACTCCACTCCACTCCACTACCACTACTACTCCATTTCCACTACCAATCCACTACCACTTCTACCCCATTACCACTCCACTCCAATACTACTACCACTACTACTCCATTACCACTACCACTCCACTACCACTATTACTCCATTACCACTACCACTCCACTGACCACTACTACTCCATTACCACTACCACTACTACTCCATTACCACTACCACTCCACTACCACTACTACTCCATTACCACTACCACTCCACTACCACTACTACTCCATTACCACTCCACTACCACTACTACTCCATTACCACTACCACTCCACTACCACTACTACTCCATTACCACTCCACTCCACTCCACTACCACTCCACTACCACTCCTACTCCATTACCACTTCCACTACCACTACAACTACCACTCCACTCCACTCCACTCCACTACCACTACACTACACTACACTACCACTACTACTCCATTACCACTTCCACTACCACTACCATTCCACTACCACTACCACTCCACTCCAATACCACTCCACTACACTACCACTCCACTCCACTACCACTCCACTAACACTACCAATCCACTCCACTCCACTCCACTCCACTACCACTCCCACTCCAGTACCGCTCCAACCCACCACCACTACCACTACCACTACCAATACCACTACCACTACCAATACCACTACCACTCCAGTAACGCTCCAACCCACAACCACTACCACTCCACTATCACTACCACTACCACTACCACTACCACTACCACTACCACTACCACTCCATTACCACTACAACTACCACTCCACTCCACTCCACTCCACTCCACTTCCACTACACCTAATACCACCACTACCACTACCACTAACACGCCATTTCCACTACCACTCCAATACCACTATCTCTCCACTAACACTACCACTCCATTACCACTACCACTACCACTTCCACTCCATTACCACAACCACTACCACTTCCACTCCATTACCAATTCCAATCCACTATCACTCCACTACTTTTACCACTGCCACTACCAATTCCTCTCCATTACCACCATCACTATCAGTCCATTTCCACTACCACTCCACTACCACTACCACTGCTACTCCATTACCACTAGCACTACCACTACTACTCCATTTCCACTACCAATCCACTACCACTTCTACCCCATTACCACTCCACTCCAATACTACTACCACTACTACTCCATTACCACTACCACTCCACTACCACTCCACTGACCACTACACTCCATTACCACTACCACTACTACTCCATTACCACTACCACTCCACTACCACTACTACTCCATTACCACTCCACTCCACTCCACTCCACTACCACTCCACTACCACTCCTACTCCATTACCACTTCCACTACCACTACAAATACCACTCCACTCCACTCCACTACCACTACTACTCCATTACCACTACCACTCCACTACCACTACCACTCCACTCCAATACCACTCCACTACACTACCACTCCACTCCACTACCACTCCACTAACACTACCACTCCACTCCACTCCACTCCACTCCACTACCACTCCACTCCACTACCACTACCACTACCACTACCACTCCACTACCACTACACTACCACTACTACTCCATTACCACTTCCACTACCACTACCACTCCACTCCACTCCACTCCACTCCACTTCACTCGCACTCCACTCCACTCCACTACCACTTCACTCCACTCCAGTCCACTCCACTACATCTCCACTCCACTCCACTCCACTACCACTCCACTACCACTACCACTCCACTCCACTCCACTCCATTCCACTACCACTCCACTCCACTACCACTACCACTCCACTCCACTACACTACCACTCCACTCCACTCCACTCCACTACCACTACACTACCACTACTACTCCATTACCACTTCCACTACCACTACCACTCCACTACCACTACCACTCCACTCCACTCCACTACCACTACTACTCCATTACCACTTCCACTCCACTACCACTACCACTCCACTCCACTCCACTACCACTCCACTACCACTCCACTCCTCTCCCTCCCACTACCACTACCACTACCACTTCCACTACCACTCCACTCCACTCCACTCCACTCCACTACCACTCCACTCCACTCCACTCCACTCCACTCCACCCCACTACCACTACCACTACCAATTCCACTACCACTCCACTCAACTACCACTCCACTCCACTACCACTCCACTACCACTACCACTGCCACTTTCACTCCATTACCACTACCACTATCACTACCACTACCACTACCACTCCATTACCACTACCACTACCACTACCACTACCACTACCACTCCACTCCACTTCATTACCACTACTACCACTCCATTACCACTACCACTACCGCTCCATTACCGCTACCACTCCACTCCCACTCCACTCCACTACCACTACCACTACCACTCCACTACCACTACGACTCCACTCCACTACCACTACCACTCCACTACTACTACCACTCCACTCCACTCCACTACCACTCCACTCCACTCCACTCCACTCCACTCCACTCCACTACCACTACTACTCCATTACCACTACCACTATCACTACCACTACCACTACCACTACCACTACCACTACCACTACCACTACCACTCCATTACCACTACCACTCCACTACCACTACCACTACCACTACCACTCCACTACCACTACCACTCCACTCCACTCTACTACCACTCCACTACCACTCCACTCCACACCTCTCCATCCCACTACCACTACCACTACCACTTCCACTACCACTCAACTCCACTCCACTCCACTCCACTCCACCCCACTACCACTCCACTACCACTCCACTCCACACCTCTCCATCCCACTACCACTACCACTACCAATTCCACTACCACTCCACTCCACTCCACTACCACTCCACTCCACTAACACTACCACTACCACTACCAATACCACTACCACTCCACTCCACTACCACTCCACTCCCACTCCACTACCACTCCACTACCAGTACCACTGCCACTTTCACTCCATTACCACTACCACTATCACTACCACTACCACTACCACTACCACTACCACTACCACTACCACTACCACTCCATTACCACTACCACTACCACTACCACTACCACTACCACTCCACTCCACTTCATTACCACTACTACCACACCACTACCACTACCACTACCACTCCATTACCACTACCACTACCACTACCACTACCACTCCGCTCTTTTGGGCTCTATGTGTTATTTGGTGCCAAACTACAGCCCTCGAGTACTAATAGCAACACTGTGCCGTGTCCATGGTAACCCCATTCTATTGCCATGTATGCTCTGGTCTCCGGACTGGGCGTCTGGCAGTTTTACGGTTCCATTTGAATGTGTATGTGCGTGGCACATTACTTTACTGAGACTGATAGACTCCAACATCTCTATCCACTAACTGCCGTTTCTCGCCTTTGATATAAAGACCCAACCGTGACCAACAGCACTCACACAACGGTCGTATTGAATGCAGAGAAAATACACGCGCACACACACACACGCGCGCACACGCGCACGCACACGCGCACGCACACGCACACACACGCACTCACAGACACGAACACTGTTCCAAGTCATCCAAGCCACATAAACACAAACATAATGGATTCAACATTCACCATCCATGTGTACACACACACTACATTCCCTACCATATTAAACACATACACACACACTACATTCCCTACCATATTAAACACACACACACACACTACATTCCCTACCATATTAAACACACACACACACACTACATTCCCTACCATATTAAACACACACACACACTTTCCTTTTCCAGACTGCCAACTTGCCCGGTTCTGAGTGATTCGTGCCCCACTGATGAGGCGTCTGTTCTGGGAGACTTTCAAAACACTGTTTCTGCTCTATTTGGATAACTGAAGCTCTCTTTTCAACCTCCCAACCCATAACTATGGAACCAAGCTAGTTCTGAAGGCACTTTGGCCACGTTTACTACACCAGGGATAGACAGAACGAGACAAAGAAAGAGAAAGAAACAGAGAAAAGTCGCTTGGGCCTGCAATCCAACATACTACTGATGTCTATTTTCATTCAGAATGGCTTGAAATCCATTACACACGCTCCATCAATGAGCACGGCAAGACAGGGGAGGATGAACACACACATACAGACACAGACAGGGGAGGATGAACACACACATACAGACACAGACACACACGCTCCATCAGTGAGCACGGCGAGACAGGGGGAGGACTGGCGTGTGTCTCAGTGGGGATCTGAGAGCATATGGGAAAGGTTGGATACATCCACAGGCGGTTTTAACTTTACCAGATTCAACATCATGATCCATAACCTCTCTACAGAGGTAGAGACAGACAGAGAGCTGAACAGTGTTGTGAGACAGAGAAAGAGAGAAACACACAGAGAGAGAGAGAGAGAGAGAGAGAGAGAGAGAGAGAGACACACATACGGACGGACGGACAGACAGACAAACAGACAGACAGACAGACAGACAGACAGACAGACAGACAGACAGACAGACAGACAGACAGACAGAGATAATGGGAGGAAATGCTCATAACATTATTCCTCCCTCTTCTCTCGTTCCACCATCTCTGTTTCTCTCTGATTTTCTTTCACATTCACACAGCTCAGACATCAAGTCTGTAGGGTACCCATTGAGGTTTGGCCGTCTACAGTACTGCAGTAGGAACACATATTCACCACAAGATGGTGGGCTTTTTAACGTTAAACTGTTAGAGTAAGGGAAAGAGAATGGGAAAGGGGGACACCTAGTCAGTTGTACAACGGAATGCATTCAACTGAAATGTGTCTTCCGCATTCGACCCAACCCTTCTGAATCGGAAAGGTGCGGAGGGCTGCCAGAATCGACATCCACGTCTTCGGCGCCCGGGGGAATAGTGGATTAACTGCCTTGCTCAGGGGGAGAACGACAGATTTTTACATGATCAGCTCTGGGATTCAATCCAGCAACCTTTGGGTTACTGGCCCAACGCTCCTACTGCGAGTAAGGAACGTATAGAGTACCCTGGCACAGTACACACACGCACACACGAAAACACACACAAGCACACACACACAAACACACCCACCAAACACATACACACAGGGCTGTGTGTATGTGTGTGTGTGTGTGTGTACAGTGCCAATGTTCTTTGTCTGTTTCTGTATATTTCAGATAAATATTTACCAACATTTGGTTCAATCAAGTCAATCCTCATTCTTACTGATTGGAATTGATTTTCTTCTGGTAAAATCATAGTTCCCAGTCTAATCCAACTGGGGTTCATGAAGATTTTCCATGATGATTTATATACTGCTGGCAAACAAACACTACGTCATTTCAAGAGTTGGCTTAGAGGAAGACCGTAACACACACACACACACACACACACACCACCCACCCTGATGTCTGAATCAAACCAAACTTCAGAATTCATTGTTGATCCAGGTTCCCAGCTTATCTCCCTTGATAACCTGAAGCATGCCGAATCTGTTCTCAAGCAGAAAATCAACCACAATCTCATGCTACATAAATCATGAAGAATATTATTTTATTTGATTTGAATAGCTATTGATTAGATGCTGCATTTCATTTGTACATGTGTGTGTGTACAACCCTCTTGGTCAGATGAGTATATGTGTATATGCATATGAGGTTGTGTGTGTACAACCCTCTTGGGCAGAGGGTGTGTGTGTGTGTGTGTGTGTGTGTGTGTGTGTCTGCATCTGTCTCAGATTTGTGCCGCTGTAGAAGGAAATTAAGGCAAATGCCACTCACTTTCATCTGCTATCTTACCTTCCCGGAACACAGGCCCATCCCTTCTCTTCCCTTCTCTCCCCCTCTTTCTTCCCTTCCCTTCTCTCCCCCTCTTTCTTCCCTTCCCTTCCCACTCTCTTCCCTTCCCTTCCCCCTTCCCTTCCCCCTTCCCTTCCCTTCCCCCTTCCCTTCCCTCTTCCCTTCCCTTCCCCCTTCCCTTCCCTTCCCTTCCCCGTTCGCTCTTCCCTTCCCTTCCCTTCCCCCTTCCCTTCCCTTCCCCCTTCCCTTCCCTTCCCCCTTCCCTTCCCTTCCCTTCCCCCTTCCCTTCCATTCCCTTCCCCGTTCCCTTCCCCCTTCCCTTCCCTTCCCCCTTCCCTTCCCTTCCCCCTTCCCTTCCCTTCCCCCTTCCCTTCCCTCTTCCCTTCCCTTCCCTCTTCCCTTCCCTTCCCCTTCCCTTCCCCCTTCCCTTCCCCCTTCCCTTCCCCCTTCCCTACCCCCCCATCTCCCTTCCCTGCCCTTCCTTCCCCCTCCCTTTCCTTCCCCCCCTCTTCCCTTCCCTTCCCCCCTATCTTCCCTTCCCTCTTCCCTTCCCTTCCCCCCTCTCTTCCCCCCGACTTCCGTTCCCTTCCCTCTTCCCTTCCCTTCCCTCCCCCCTCTCTCCTCTCCTCTCCTCTCCTCTCCTCTCCTCTCCTCTCCTCTCCTCTCCTCTCCTCTCCTCTCCTCTCCTCTCCTCTCCTCTCCTCTCCTCTCCTCTCCTCTTCCTTTCCTTTCCTTTCCTTTCCTTTTCTTTCCTTTCATTTCCTGTCCCTTCCCTTTCCTTTACTTTCCTTTCCTTCCCACTCCCCTCTCTCCCCCTCTCTTCCCTTCCCCCCTCATCCCTTTCCTCCCCCCTCTTCCCTTCTCTTCGCTCCCTTTCCCTCCCCTCACCCTTTTTTCCCTTCCCCCCCCCCACCCTCCCTCTTCCTAACTCTTCTCTTCCCTCCCCTTCTCTCATCACAAAGGACACATTTCCCTCATCAGAACCAGTTCTTCTTCTGGTCTTTTTCATTAAAACGGAAATGGAGAAAAAGCAGGCTATTCCTGACAGGGAGAGAGAGAGCATTTATCAGACAGTTTTTCCTTATCCTCTGTTTTCTGAAGTAGGGCACACACACACACACACACACACACACACACACACACACACACACACACACACACACACACACACACACACAGTAGAATCCCTGAATATAGACTGTAGATGCATGAGGGGGACTGAGTGGTGCAGCAGTCTAAGACACTACATCTCAGGGCTTGAGGCGTCACTACAGCTTTGATCC
Organism: Oncorhynchus mykiss; assembly: GCF_013265735.2. NCBI lineage: Eukaryota > Metazoa > Chordata > Actinopteri > Salmoniformes > Salmonidae > Oncorhynchus > Oncorhynchus mykiss. The sequence goes on from NC_050572.1 coordinate 12,337,096, forward strand.
TGGGCTGTATCACAACCGGACGTGATCGGGAGTCCCATAGGGCGGCGCACAGTTGGCCCAGCATCGTCCTGGTAAGGGCAGGGTTTGGCCGGGGTAGGTCGTCATTGTCATGGTTAAATAAAATAAACAAATACATAAGCAGAGTAAATAACAGTAATAAAGACTTAATAGATCCCCATGAGTGTAGAAGAGAGCAGCATCAATCAGTGTTGACACAAAGCTGAGGTCATGGAATAGCACACTCCAGAGGGAGGAGAGGTCATGGAACAGCACACTCCAGAGGGAGGAGAGGTCATGGAACAGCACACTCCACAGGGAGGAGAGGTCATGGAACAGCACACTCCAGAGGGAGGAGAGGTCATGGAACAGCACACTCCAGAGGGAGGAGAGGTCATGGAACAGCACACTCCAGAGGGAGGAGAGGTCATGGAACAGCACACTCCAGAGGGAGGAGAGGGGAGAAGCTTTGATCCTCTCTATCTCATTCTCTCTCTCATTCTCTCTCTGTTTCTCTCTCATTCTCTCTCTCATCTCTCTCTCTCGCTCATTCTCTCTCATCTCTCTCTGTCTCTCTCTCTCTCATTCTCTCTCTCTCTCATTCTCTCTCTGTCTCTCTCTCTCTCATACTCTCTCTCAGTCTCTCTCTCATTCTCTCTCTGTCTCTCAATTCAATTCAATTCAATTCAATTCAAGGGCTTTATTGGCATGGGAAACATGTGTTAACATTGCCAAAGCAAGTGAGGTAGACAACATACAAAGTGAATATATAAAGTGAAAAACAACAAAGATTAACAGTAAACATTACACATACAGAGGTTTCTCTCTCTCTCATTCTCTCTCATTCTCTCTCATTCTCTCTCTGTCTCTCTCTGTCTCTCTCTCTCTCTCTCTCTGTCTCTCTCTCATTCTCTCTCTGTCTCTCTCTCTCTCTCTCTCTCAGTCTCTCTCTCATTCTCTCTCTGTCTCTCTCTGTCTCTCTCTCTCTCTCTCTCTCTCAGTCTCTCTCTCATTCTCTCTCTGTCTCTCTCTCTCTCTCTCTTTCTGTATTTCTCTCCATTTCCAACTCTCTCTCTCTAAATTAAATTCAATTCAAAGGTCTTTATTGGCATGGGAAACATATATTAACATTGCCAAAGCAAGTGAAATACATAATAAACAGAAGAGAAATAAACAATACAAAATGAACAGTAAACATTACACTCACAGAAGTTCAAAAATAATATTTTAAATGTCATATTATGCCTCTATACAGTGTTGTAATGATGTGCAAGTAGTTAAAATACAAAAGGGAAAATAAATGAACATAAATATAGGTTGTATTTAAAATGGTGTTTGTTCTTCACTGGTTGACCTTTTCTTGTGGCAACAGGTCACACATCTTGCTGCTGTGATGGCACACTGTGGTATTTCACCCATTTAATATGAGAGTTTATCACAGTTGTATTTGTTTTGGAATTCTTTGTGGGTCTGTGTAATCTGAGGGAAATATATGTCTCTCTAATGTGGTCATATATTTGGCAGGAGGTTAGGAGGTGCAGCTCAGTTTCCAACTCATTTTGTGGGCAGTGTGGCACATAGCCTGTCGTCACTTGAGAGCCAGGTCTGCCTACGGCGGCCTTTCTCAATACAAGGCTATGCTCACTGAGTCTGTACATAGTCACAGTGGTCAGGTATTCTGCCACTGTGTGCTCTCTGTTTAGGGCCAAATATCATTCTAATTCTTTCCAATATGTCAGTCAAGTAATTATCTTTTTGTTTTCTAATGATTTGGTTGGGTCTAATTGTGTGTCTCTCTCTCCCTCCCTCCCTCCATTATCTATCTATATCTATCTATCTATCTATCTATCTATCTATCTATCTATCTATCTATCTATCTATCTATCTATCTATCTATCTATCTATCTATCTATCTATCTATCTATCTATCTATCTATCTATCTATCTATCTATCTGTCTGTCTATCTGTCTGTCTGTCTGTCTGTCTGTCTGTCTGTCTGTCTGTCTGTCTGTCTGTCTGTCTGTCTGTCTGTCTGTCTGTCTGTCTGTCTGTCTGTCTGTCTGTCTGTCTGTCTGTCTGTCTGTCTGTCTGTCTGTCTGTCTCTCGCTCTCTCGCTCTCTCTTTTTCTGTATTTGTCTCAATATCCTTCTCTTTCTCTCTGTCTCCCTCGTTCTCCTGATCTTGCTACGTTTTTCTGTCTCTCGTCACTGCGGCTGGACGGAGGAGATTTTTTCCATTCCGTTGGCAGGAGGGAGAGAAGGCGAGACGAAGAGAGACAGAGAGAGAGAAAGAGAGTGAGATAGAGAGACAGAGAGAGAGAGAGAGAGAGAGAGAAAGAGAGTGCGAGAGAGCGAGAGAGCGCGAGAGAGAGCATGAGAGAGAGAGAGAGAGAGAGACAGAGACAGAGACAGAGAGAGACAGAGAGAGAGAGAGAGAAAGAGAGCGAGAGAGAGAGAGAGAGATGGGGAGGCTTGGCAAAGTGGTATTATTCTCCTCAGCCTCTCCATTGACTCTGTCATCAGCCTTTCGATCCCAAATTGTACCCTTTTCCCTATTTAGTGCTCTACCTCCTGTAATATAGTGCACTACTTTTAAAAAGGGCACATAGGGTTCTGGTCAAACTAGTGCACTATATAGGGAATAGGGTGCCATTTGGGACTTGGCTTAGGGCTTCTAACAGGCCTGACAACATGTCCTGCAACACTATCAAACAACTCTTATCTAGCAGCACATGCTGACAGCCTGGTGGCAGAGAGAGGAGAGGGTAGATGATGGAGGGCCCAGAGAGAAAGGAATGGGGGTCGATGGTGGTGGGCCCAGATAGAGATAGGGGGGGGTAGATGGTGGAGGGCCCAGAGGGATGGAGAGGAGGGGGTAGATGGTGGAGGGCCCAGAGAGAAAGGAAGGGGGGTTGATGGTGGTGGGCCCAGAGAGAGGGGGGTAGATGGTGGAGGGCCCAGAGGGATGGAGAGGAGGGGGTAGATGGTGGAGGGCCCAGAGAGAAAGGAAGGGGGGTTGATGGTGGTGGGCCCAGAGAGAGGGGGGTAGATGGTGGAGGGCCCAGAGGGATGGAGAGGAGGGGGTTGATGGTGGTGGACCCAGAGAGAGTGGGGTAGATGGTGGAGGGCCCAGAGAGAAAGGAAGGGGGGTAGATGGTGGAGGGCCCAGAGAGAAAGGACGGGGGGGTAGATGGTGGAGGGCCCAGAGAGAAAGGAAGGGGGGTAGATGGTGGGAGCCCAGAGAGAAAGGACGGGAGGGTAGATGGTGGAGGGCCCAGAGAGAAAGGACGGGAGGGTAGATGGTGGAGGGCCCAGAGAGAAAGGAAGGGGGGTAGATGTTGGTGGGCCCAGAGAGAGTGAGAGGGGGGGGTTGATGGTGGAGGGCCCAGAGAGAAAGGACAAGGGGTAGATGGTGGGAGCCCAGAGAGAAAGGACGGGGGGGGTAGATGGTGGAGGGCCCAGAGAGAAAGGACGGGGGGGTAGATGGTGGAGGGCCCAGAGAGAAAGGACGGGGGGGTAGATGGTGGAGGGCCCAGAGAGAGTGAGAGGGGGGGTAGATGGTGGAGGGCCTAGAGAGAAAGGACGGGTGGGCGGTTAGGGCTGGGGGTGGGGTGGCTTATTGCATACAGTTGAGGGAGTTACGGGGGGGGGGGGGGGGGGGGGGGCTTATTGCATACAGTTGAGGGTGATGGGGGCGGGAATACAGCATACTAATGAGAATTTTCATTCACTCATCCATCCATATATCTCTGAACATAGACAATCTTTCACTGTCTAGTGAAGGAGTCAGTGAACTCTCTCTTAATTCCCTGTAAAAGACAAGCAATAATGATCTTGAAGAGGTCTGTCCTATTGGCCACTTGACCATCTTCTCAAATTCCAGATGATACTTTTCATCCAGTTATTGGCTTCAGACAAGACCAAATACATGTCCCCTATTGGATCATACAGTGTTTCAAGGGTACAGAGTTTTCAATGCCTGAACCAGGATCTGTTTCTACAACCAAGGCATGGAGACAAGTCAACCAATTCTTCAGAGGACAATGTTCGGCTGGAATTACTACGGGTAGCAGAGTTTTTAAGACCCAATCTCACGTTTTCAGAAACAATCCAAAAGGAACAAATTAGGGAAAACCCTCAACTTTAGCACAACTGTCGTTCCGATTTAACGAGACGAGACGTTTAAGGCTTCTCCGGAGAAGGGAGTTTTCCATGTTTGAATATCGCTTCCAGCGAGGCATATCTTGACGTGAGAGTTCTCTGAGATTCCCAAGTTAGCGTGTGAGGAACTCCGGTCTGCTCGTCTCTTGGAAAGAGATGGAAAACAAGGCAGGGTTGGAGTAAGGGACTCATAGTAGAAGCTGAGAGACAGATGGAGACGTGGTTTGTTTAGAGTTGACCTCTACCTGTGTTCAACAACGGAACTGACTGTTGGATGGAGGCGGACTTAAAGGAGGAAGGAGATGTTATGTATTTTTAAGTGTGTGTTTATCAGGTGTATTTGTCTGATTCTGTTGACTCTCATTGCTCTCTTGATCATCGTCTGGTAGTGAATCCATCTGAGGTCTCCAAGACTGGGGCTAAACAACAGAATCCCATCAACTCCTCACAGGGGTCATATCCTTTATATAAAACTTGAACCTCAACCCCTTTTTGTCTTATTATAGATTTAGTACAAAGGCCAAGTTCTTATTCTCTCCATTTCAAGCGTGGAGGAAGGAGAGTTCGCTCTCTGATGAATTGGTCAATATTGAATAAGAGTTGGGAATAAGTCTTCTGGGGGCATTTTTAAATGCCTGAACCATGTTATTGTTCTAGTCTGAGCTTGCTTTAGCTGAGTGTAGGTGTGTGTAGGTGTGTGAGAAGGTAGACTAGAGGGAGACTGGAGGGAGACTGGAGGGAGACTGGGGTCAATGTGGTGTTATGGGTTCCCTTGGAGGGAGACTGGAGGGAGACTGGGGTCATTGTGGTGTTATGGGCTCCCTTGGAGGGAGACTGGAGGGAGACTGGGGTCATTGTGGTGTTATGGGTTCCCTTGGAGGGAGACTGGAGGGAGACTGGGGTCATTGTGGTGTTATGGGTTCCCTTGGAGGGAGACTGGAGGGAGACTGGGGTCATTGTGGTGTTATGGGTTCCCTTGGAGGGAGACTGGAGGGAGACTGGGGACATTGTGGTGTTATGGGTTCCCTTGGAGGGAGACTGGAGGGAGACTGGGGTCATTGTGGTGTTATGGGTTCCCTTGGAGGGAGACTGGGGTAATTGTGGTGTTATGGGTTCCCTTGGAGGGAAGTCTTTAAAAGCCTTTTACACACAGCTCTGGATTTGAGAAGGAAATGGCTGTTAAGTGCTTGATACACATACACAAGCACAAACGTACATGCACACTCACGCTCCCTTACACGTATGCACACGCGCACACACACAAACACACATACACACACACACACAGATACAAACACACACACACTCTCTCCTTCCTCACCTGTGGCTGTTTAACACTAGTGATGATTTAGGTCTGTTCTAATCTGTCCTGGAGAGACTAGGGTTAGGTCTGTTCTAATCTGTCCTGGAGAGACTAGGGTTAGGTCTGTTCTAATCTGTCCTGGAGAGACTAGGGTTAGGTCTGTTCTAATCTGTCCTGGAGAGACTAGGGTTAGGTCTGTTCTAATCTGTCCTGGAGAGACTAGGGTTAGGTCTGTTCTAAACTGTCCTGGAGAGACTAGGGTTAGGTCTGTTCTAATCTGTCCTGGAGAGACTAGGGTTAGGTCTGATCTAATCTGTCCTGGAGAGACTAGGGTTAGGTCTGTTCTAATCTGTCCTGGAGAGACTAGGGTTAGGTCTGTTCTAATCTGTCCTGAGAGACTAGGGTTAGGTCTGATCTAATCTGTCCTGGAGAGACTAGGGTTAGGTCTGTTCTAATCTGTCCTGGAGAGACTAGGGTTAGGTCTGTTCTAATCTGTCCTGAGAGACTAGGGTTAGGTCTGTTCTAATCTGTCCTGGAGAGACTAGGGTTAGGTCTGATCTAATCTGTCCTGGAGAGACTAGGGTTAGGTCTGTTCTAATCTGTCCTGAGAGACTAGGGTTAGGTCTGTTCTAATCTGTCCTGGAGAGACTAGGGTTAGGTCTGTTCTAATCTGTCCTGAGAGACTAGGGTTAGGTCTGATCTAATCTGTCCTGGAGAGACTAGGGTTAGGTTTGTTCTAATCTGTCCTGTAGAGACTAGGGTTAGGTCTGTTCTAATCTGTCCTGGAAAGACTAGGGTTAGGTCTGTTCTAATCTGTCCTGTGAGATTAGGGTTAGGTATGTTCTAATCTGTCCTGGAGAGATTGGGGTTAGGTCTGTTTCAATCTGTCCTGGAGAGACTGGGTTAGGTCTGTTCTAATCTGTCCTGAGAGACTCGGGTTAGGTCTGTTCTAATCTGTCCTGGAGAGACTAAGTTTAGGTCTGTTCTAATCTGTCCTGGAGAGACTAGGGTTAGGTCTGTTCTAATCTGTCCTGGAGAGACTAGGGTTATGTCTGTTCTAATCTGTCCTGGAGAGACTAGGGTTAGGTCTGTTCTAATCTGTCCTGAGAGACTAGGGTTAGGTCTGATCTAATCTGTCCTGGAGAGACTAGGGTTAGGTCTGTTCTAATCTGTCCTGGAGAGATTGGGGTTAGGTCTGTTTCAATCTGTCCTGGAGAGACTGGGTTAGGTCTGTTCTAATCTGTCCTGAGAGACTCGGGTTAGGTCTGTTCTAATCTGTCCTGGAGAGACTAAGTTTAGGTCTGTTCTAATCTGTCCTGGAGAGACTAGGGTTAGGTCTGTTCTAATCTGTCCTGGAGAGACTAGGGTTATGTCTGTTCTAATCTGTCCTGGAGAGACTAGGGTTAGGTCTGTTCTAATCTGTCCTGGAGAGACTAGGGTTAGGTCTGTTCTAATCTGTCCTGAGAGATTAGGGTTAGGTCTGTTCTAATCTGTCCTGGAGAGACTAGGGTTAGGTCTGTTCTAATCTGTCTTGCAGAGACTACGTTTTAATCTGTTCTAATCTGTCCTGGAGAGACTAGGGTTAGGTCTGTTCTAATCTGTCCTGGAGAGGCTAGGGTTAGGTCTGTTCTAATCTGTCCTGGAGAGACTAGGGTTAGGTCTGATCTAATCTGTCCTGGAGAGACTAGGGTTAGGTCTGTTCTAATCTGTCCTGGAGAGTCTATGGTTAGGTCTGATCTAATCTGTCCTGGAGAGACTAGGGTTAGGTATGTTCTAATCTGTCCTGAGAGAGACTAGGGTTAGGTCTGTTCTAATCTGTCCTGGAGAGACTAGGGTTAGGTCTGTTCTAATCTGTCCTGTAGAGACTAGACTTCGGTCTTTTTTAATCTGTCCTGAGAGACTAGGGTTGATTTTACTGACAGGTTTGGAGATGTTGTCATGGAGAGACTAGGGTTGATTTTACTGAAAGGTTTGGAGATGTTGTCATGGAGTGAGTAGGGTTGATTTTACTGACAGGTTTGGAGATGTAGTCATGGAGTGACTAGGGTTGATTTTACTGACAGGTTTGGAGATGTTGTCATGGAGTGACTAGGGTTGATTTTACTGAAAGGTTTGGAGATGTTGTCATGGAGTGAGTAGGGTTGATTTTACTGACATGTTTGGAGATGTTGTCATCGAGTGAGTAGGGTTGATTTTACTGACAGGTTTGGAGATGTAGTCATGGAGTGACTAGGTTTGATTTTACTGACAGGTTTGGAGATGTTGTCATGGAGTGGACTCAGATCAGTATTTCTCACCTGTCATTGACATCAGAATACCGTATGAAAGAAAAGGACCTACAAGACAAGTAAATAAACCATGAATAGTCTGACTAAGATGTAAAGGACTGGCTGTTCTCTCTATTTCTTCTCAACATTTGTATTTATTATTTTCAGTACACATTTGCCTCAAGGAAATGTAACCATATGACTACCAAT